>NW_012091648.1:0-3345 GCF_000956235.1 Wasmannia auropunctata | reverse complement strand
CTGCATATATGTTAAAATTAATAAACCGACAAAAAATTTTTTAATTTTTTTATTATTTTTAGTTACAGTTACTGCAAATTACTAAACTATAACAGAATTTTCAGAGACGTGTGACTAAAGCTTTATGCAGTTACTGCTTCTGACATTTTTATTCCCGTTTAGTAAATTTCAGAAACGGTAACAGCGTAAAGCTTTAGTCACACGTATTTGAAAATTCCTACAGAAATTTCTAACAGTGCATTTATAAAGGAATTCTCTTAATATAAGCGAACAACGAATACAGCTTGAATATCGATAACAGAACAAATCACGTACGATATAACGGCTTGTCTCTAAAATCTAATAGCATCGTTTAATATCAGTCGGCTCGTTTTCAGGGAAACGCACTTCGCAATCGCAGCTTCTCGCAATCGGTAGCTCGCCTCGACTCACTCAAGACCGAACGGCGCGAGCATAACAATATTAATAGCAGATAAAAGCATGATTTTTTATAAGTGTAAATAATTAAAGAGGATAACCCAAAAATTTTATATATATTTGTAACTTGTTTGGAATACCTAGTTGCAAACAAATTCTTCGAATAAGAAAATAATATACTTTACTATACAATTTTTATTGCAAAATATTTTTAAATAATATTGAATATATTTATTGTTAATGTTAATTTGTTTTACATGTATCTAATTTCTCAAAACTGTTTTATTTGTATTTTTTTTTCTAATTTTTACTTATCGAATATATTAAATATTGCAAAGTACGTTCTAAACAGTATTATAAAAAATTGTTATATTATCTGATCAAAAACACTTTCTAGTGTGTATTTATGTTTTTAAAGTTTTATTTTTAGCTTTTGTTTAAGAAATATAATCCAAAAACGAGATTTTAAATTATTGTTACTAATAAAGATAATGTGCAGCGAACGTACAATAAATATTATATATATTATATAATTATATAAGTACCTATTAGCAACATTAAAAGATAATTTTGTATGGATGTTTCTTTCCAACTGCGACATTAGAAAGCACGAATCACTATAATTATGTTTTTTTATTATCCTTTCTTACTACCTATTATTGCTCTTCACTGATAAATCTTGTAGAATCAATGCACGATGGAATCATTTTATGTCTTCATATGTGTTGAGGAAAAGTGGACTTGTTAGTTCGTAGTAATGCGAGTATTTGTAGAAACCAATGCCTTTATTTGCTTGTGCGTACAATTCGTATGATCATTACTTTAGTACATCTCGAAAACGTGTGCGTCATAGTAATACGTGTCTCTAACAAAAGACGCTCGATCGTAATCTATCTTAAGTAGCGAGATCAAGCTAATCATAAATAAATGAAATTAATATTTAAATAAATGTAATTAACGTAAATGACTAAATTAACTGAAAGTGGAGGGCAAATTAAAGTAGCTCCCTAAAATCTTAATACCAATCTGTAAAATCCATTTGTATCATAATCAATAATATACTCGCAATTTTCCCATAAATCTGAAAAATATGCTTGTATTATATTTAATAAAAATATATTTGTTTAATTATATTAATTTGTGATAATTATTGAGTATAGGGAAACCAGCTCCGATGATTTTGATCTTAATACATGCTGTCAACGACATCACTCTTCAAAGTGACTTTCAAAAGGTTTTAGTTGTTGCTTATTGTTAAAAAGTTCTTAACAAAAAAGTTATAATGTTATAAAATTTATCGGTAATTATTAATTAAAATGATAATAATATATTAGTATAAGAGACCGGATCAGATCAAAACAGTTATTTTAGTTGGACCGAAACCAAAAACCGGACTTAAATATTGTGCAGGTTAATGGACCGGATCCATAATCGGACTGAAAACTTTTTTTGGTTTTTACGTTTTTCAGTTCGTTTTTTTATTTAGAAGACGATACACTTTACTTCCGCCTTTCTTTCAATTCAAATTTCACGCCTCATGCTCGATCTACTCTTACTATGGAGTATTTCTACTTTGTAATCCACACATCTGGTGCATGAAGTAGAACAGTATACTAACTAAATTCGTGTGAACGAAAAACTATAATATCTTTGAATACTGGTAAAAAAAGTGACTCAACCAGAGTTGTACAAATTAACGATGGTTGTTCTGGTGGTACCAGGCGCACAAAGAAGTATCGGACGGCTGATCTCAAGATTCGTGCTATCCTCGCTATAGGAACGAACAATCGACAAAGCAATTTTGGAGAATCAACTATTGGATAGAGCTAATCAAATTTGCATCCTCAAAGATAAATTTTTTATAATATATAACTTATATTTGTATTATACCTTTTTTATGCATCTATAATACTTATCTTTTATATAACCTTTTTTATAAATTTTATAATAAGTAATTATATCCCCTTAACCGTAACCGAAAAAGACCGAAATTCAAACGGTTACGATCATTGTTATCGTTAAAAGAACTGAAACCGAAACCGAAAGTTTCGGACCATACCCGGACCGAAATTTCAATTCGATCCAAGTCCCTGATTAATTTATTTAATAATAGTTATTAAAATTACCGTTAATTAAACCTCGTTTTGCCCCATAAGCAAGGGTAAAATAGACCTTTTGCTTCGCGTGGAAAGTCATATAATTATATGTACTGTTCCACATGGGTTTACGACTTTCCGCGCAAAGCGAAGTCTAACCCACACTCACCTCTGCTTACGGGACGAAACAAGATCTATAAAAGTATCGTACTATGTGGGTTTACGACTGAATTTCCACGCAAAGCGAGGTCCAACTCACACCCACCCTTGCTTACGAGATAAAACGAGGTCTATAATTGTATTATTCCACATGGGTTTTATGATAATAACTTAACAAATAATGGACTAAAATCTCTTGAAAGTCACTCAGGATCATGAGCTAGACAACATTTTAAGTTCAACGTCATCGAAGGTGCTTCTCCTAAAGTGAATAATTATCCTTAATTTTTATAAATTTATTTGATAATAACTTTTTAGCAAACAATGAGGAACAACTAAAACTGAAGATCACTAGCTCAGACTGATAGCTTTGACAACATATGTCAAGATCAAGATTATCGGAGCTGGTTTCCCTATATTCAATAATTACCGATTGAATATATATATATTTCAGTTCTACATTATATGTACTTATAATTCTATCAGGATATACCTGGAGAATGAAATTATAACCAAGATAGAGAAGTCCCATGCCAAATTTCACTTCTCTTTGTTTTATTTGCAATATAAATTGTAAAACCTAATTTGAATAAACAATTTAATTAATATTTAATTATAAAGTTACACGTAAAATAATTAATATTTTATATGAAATTATGTGATAATTATTTAC
>NW_012091647.1:0-356 GCF_000956235.1 Wasmannia auropunctata | reverse complement strand
CTCTGTAAAGTCGTAAAAATTTTATAAGGAAATAAATTTTCGATTTAAATATATGTGTACATCTTTATATATGACAACCTTGTAGTATTTAAACATAAAAAATTACATCATTGTTTTGATCAGCAAACAGCCAATGAATGTTAATACGGTACGCGCTATAATATAGTGTTGGATGCCAAAATGTCGAATTTTAAAAGGTATAGAATCTATTATTGTTAATTATGTATATAAATGTGTACAAGTTTATACATGTAATTTAAAGCATTTCCATTTAAATTAATAAATTATTCTTAAAGTCTTTTTAAATCATAAATGTTCTTACTTAAAAATGTACTAGAGATCGGAAGAGCACACGT
>NW_012091646.1:0-529 GCF_000956235.1 Wasmannia auropunctata | reverse complement strand
GAGCATTATATTAAACCAAGAAAAGATTCCTTCGTTATTCTTCAACCTCTGTGATTTCTTTTAGTTTTAATATAAATAATAATAGGAGGATCAACTCGTTAGAGTCATAGATATTGGTACGCAGCGTTATATTGTATATATATATTTTTAATAATTATTATAAATTTGCATGATATCTAGCATTTTAGCTCTATTCAGATCTCCTGTTTTTCAGTTCCTCGATGACATATAGAAGTATAACATAGAAAGCTGTATTAATTGATTAATTAATTATCTGCCAATTGGAAACATATCAAAAATTCAACATTCATAAAAAATTAACTGTAATCAGAATGTTAAATTAAAGACTTAATCTTTGATAACTCTCAAGATACGAGGTAGAGTTAAACGATTAAACAAAGAGAACAAAAATAGAAATTTTTTTAAGTTAAAAGCGGAATTTTTACCGGATAAATAAGACGGTTAAGAACAAGAGATTGCTTTCTAGTGACACAATAATTATTAAATGACTGTATGACATACCAATATC
>NW_012091645.1:0-553 GCF_000956235.1 Wasmannia auropunctata | reverse complement strand
TCTCTCTCTTGCGCGCGCGCGCGCCCACACGCACACACACACACACACACACACACGTTTGATCCGATTCTCAATCTCTCATGCCAGATTTTCATGTAGATATTTTTCCATCAATCGGGATTAGATGTAAAAATTGGTTTCACAGTTTTACCATCCGTGTAACGAATTATCGATTCACTGGCAAAGGCGAAATTAGCATTATGGCATAGAAAAAATGTTTTGCTCACATACATTAAAATAACTGTAAAAAATGTACCGTGCGGTAAATAATATACAAAAGAAAGAAATCGAGAAACTTTTTAGATTTGATACATGTACATGCATGGTCTGTCTCAAAAGTAATGAGACTATTTTTGGGGGTCTAATCAAAATGGTCGGGGAGTGGATCCATTGGACAGAGCCTTTGGCCGGCGGGATGTTAGATATACAATCTGACCCTTCTCAGTTGCCTCCGAGCTTTTCTAGCAGTCGATATCGTCAGCAAAGTGCGTTGTAAGTTTTGTGTCTTGTCACGGGTGAAAATTCAGTACAGACTGTGCTGTATTTTGAGCAG
>NW_012091644.1:0-383 GCF_000956235.1 Wasmannia auropunctata | reverse complement strand
ATTTCTTTCTTTTCTTTTCTCTTCTCGTATTCCAGTCGATAAATTTTAGTGGCTCTCATTTACATATTGAGATTAAATGAGATACCAGAATGTAACTATCTGATTATCTTTAAATTTACTTTTGATTCCTTAGAATTTTTAAAGTAATCAACGTATAAATGACACAATAAAGTAAAAATTTTGAACCTTTAAATTGCGATAGTTCTAAATTTTCAAAACTTTTTTTTTCTTTAATTGTTTATAATTCAAATTTCGTGAATCGCAACATTTTAGCTTGTAGTGAATTTTCCCAAAAATATACTCTTATTTTTTGATACAAAACTTTTTTAAATATTGGGTCTAAAAGAGATCTAAGGATCTAAAAGAGATATTATTGAAATATT
>NW_012091643.1:0-434 GCF_000956235.1 Wasmannia auropunctata | reverse complement strand
TAATTATATTATTTCTAAAAATATATCTGGTGTCTTTACGAATTAAATATATTTACTAGAAATATAGAGAAGGAATTCATTTCGTTGCATAATAAGATAATATAATTGTTATTAATTTTTCTATGTATATATATTTTTAAATTATTTTTTAAATTTAAACAATATATATATATCGCAGCTAATGTGAAAGATGATCGCGATCAACTACTATTACTACTAAATTACGTTGTATTTTAATATTATCAATTACTACATGGTCGAAGCATATCTCAATTAACTCATGCATGTAACGAATCTCTGGAAAATATTCGGCACGCCGCCCACGCGAATGATACTACGATCGTATGGAATTCACTTGATGGGATTGTCGTGCATTTGTATTATACACAATAATACTGTATTCGCGCATCATCTATAGTTTCCTAGTATTTTTC
>NW_012091642.1:0-447 GCF_000956235.1 Wasmannia auropunctata | reverse complement strand
TAATCAAGTAATTATGCTGGTACAAAATCTTCACGATGCAATATATAAATTTTGTGATATAAATGGTCATAAGAACAAACTTGAATCAACCTTTAAAGAGATAATTTTTAAGAATTATGTGAGTATTTTCTGTTCGCTTCACCGATGTGATAATATAATAGTCGATAAAAGTTTACTATTTTTTATATTTAAGTATGTCAAAAATAAGCTTTAGATTCAGAAAAATCCACAACAAGTGCTGGTCATTATGGTAAACTTAAACATTTTACAGTAGCATAGTGTCATTACATTTATTGGAAAATTTTTTTATAAATTATTTTTTTGTTAAATTTCCATATTATGTTTTACGTTTTGCAGATACACTTGTAGCTTGTATCTCTGAGTTTTGTTATTTTCACATATGCGTTCATTCGCTTAGTATAATTAATATTATCATAAATATATGAA
>NW_012091641.1:0-716 GCF_000956235.1 Wasmannia auropunctata | reverse complement strand
CTTGTCGAACTGCCTGGTTTTAAGATCCGCTCCATCCAATAACGGCTTCATCCTCTCCAGCTCACTCTTATCTGCTACAATCCGGATAACCTTGTTCCGGCCCTTCAGGAGACGATTAACCTTGATACCCATATCTCCCGGATTGACCGCTGCATAAACCGCGTCACACATAGCCGCCGAGTCAGCAAATCGCTTATCGCCTTCCATAGGGACCACTTCGAGCGTTTCGAGATTCCTCTCTCGCGCTTGCTCCACGTTCACAATCCCAGCCGTCAGAGGAGGCCCTCCCGACAGTCCAGCAGTCCGGGCAACACTGGCATACGAGCGCGTACCCCTGGGTCCGCTCCTTATCGCACCGTTATTCGTCTCCGTCGCCAAGTTAAATGTCCGCAGTCCTCCACTAACGTACCCTGTCTCTCCGCATATATTATTAGTCACGCGCTGGACGATGTCGGCAATGGTTCCTTCTGTTAGACCCTCGTTCCCCTCCCGTGAAGACCCGGACTTCATCATCTCCCATATCTTAAGGGTGGTATCTCTTTCCGCCTTAATTTGGATATAGGCCATAGATAATTGGTCGACAGCGCCTCTGTAGGCCGCTAAGACCTGTTCCATCTCCTTTTTCTTCTCCACACGCAACTCCCTGGATGTCGCGTTGATCGAGGCAAAAATCAAATCAGCATCTGCTAGCCTTTGTTCCATCCGGCGAAGGTTCT
>NW_012091640.1:0-853 GCF_000956235.1 Wasmannia auropunctata | reverse complement strand
CCCCAAGCTTACAAAGAAAAGTTACTCCAGATGTTCAATTCTATATTCAGAACGGGAGTCTTTCCACCCGACTGGAAGACGTCGCTCGTAATTTTTATTCCAAAAAATGGTGGTGGCGTCAGACCCATATCATTGATATCCTGCATTCTCAAGCTACTAGAAAAAATCATATATTTTAGAATCCGCTGGGCGTTAGAATCTCGTCACATCATTCCAGATTTTCAGTTTGGTTTCAGACCGACGAAGTCCTGCGCAGATAATCTGTGTACTTTCTCAAACTATGTACATTCCGGATTTTTACGCTCTACACAAACTGTAGCAGTCTTCCTGGATATTCAGGGCGCATTCGACAATGTTTGCCCTGATATTCTTCTGCAGGACTTAGCTGACGCCGGCATCCCGGCTCATTGCCGCAAATTCGTCGAAAACCTAGTATTCAAAAGAAAGATTTTCTTCGTCAAGGAGGGCAAACTGGTTGGTCCCTTCTTCTCCTTCAAAGGCTTCTCAAGGCTCATCTCTCAGCCCAATTCTTTTTAACCTATATCTCAGACATATCATTAAGTGTATCCCTCAAGGCGTTCGCATATTACAATATGCGGATGACATAGTATTATTTGCCACTGAGAAAAATATTGAAACGGCATTTGCAAACTTGCAAATTGCATTGGACAACATTTGGCACTTCTTACGATCTAGAGGTCTAGAGCTCTCTCCAAATAAATCCAAATGGATGTTATTCTCCAAAACCAGAGCTGATTCTGCACCCCCCAATGCTGAGTTACTTATCGACAAACAACCTATCCCCAGAGCCTTCTCCGTTCGTTTCCTGGGAATTATCCTGGACCCTACTTTA
>NW_012091639.1:0-358 GCF_000956235.1 Wasmannia auropunctata | reverse complement strand
ATTTACAACCGTTTACATCTTGTAATAATACACATGCATAAATAAAACTTCCGCAAGGAAAAAGCAATCTAATCTAGATTATCTATGTGTTTATTTTGTCGCTAAATACTCACTAGTTGAGCGGCATTTCTAATGTATCTTCAAGTGTAATTCTCACAAAGTTTCCTAGAGAACCAGGGAAAACAAAGTAAAACTATCTCTGAAATCTTTAGAGAAAGTATTGAAACGCTGCCTCGCACAGCAGAATATGTAATTTAAATTTATAGTTAGTAATCAGAAAACTATGACGAAGACGATCCAGACAGCGCTGGCACCATTATTGATCATCGGCTCGTTCTGCAGTTTAAGCTTGTTCGAA
>NW_012091638.1:0-500 GCF_000956235.1 Wasmannia auropunctata | reverse complement strand
TATGTAATAACAAACATGTAACTGTAGTATGTCAGATACGTAATGTCGATTCGCAACTGATACGTGATTGAAATATTAGATTTTTATCAATCCTGTACAAAATCTCTGTACATTCAAATTTGCCCAGGCTATCTCATGCACAAAATCGACTTTGACCGAATTAGCAAATATGGTCAAAGTCGATTTTGTGCATAGGACATCCTAGGGAAACTTGAATGTACAGGGATTTAGAACATATTGTACAAGATATACTGCATGAATCCTCCTTATAAAACAAATATAATATATACATTGGTCTATTCAACTCTTAATTGTAATACGTATTCATTGAATATATAATTGTAATAATCATGTATACTCAGAAATATTATTATAGAACATTTTATTTAATATATATATTTTATTTTTATAATTACAGTAAAGTAATAATACTGATTATGAGAATACATATACTACGTACTAATTAATGCACATTGCACGTAAAAAATAACAGTTTAATA
>NW_012091637.1:0-1334 GCF_000956235.1 Wasmannia auropunctata | reverse complement strand
AATATTGGACGAAGTACAAATTAATGATTCTTCGGTGTAAGTTAATATATTAAATTTATTCCCTTTCTTTAAACAAGCTTTTTACATGTGTTTTACTAAAAATTATTATTAAGTTTCTTATACATTTCTTAAAACTAATTAAAAATGAATCATAAATTATTCTTATCAAAGCAAAATAAATTTATCTGTACATTTCATTAATTTGTTTATACATTTATCATCAAAACTGATTTTACATCAAACTGGTTATACATTCTTCTTATTTTATTTTATATTATTTAATTATATTATTTAAATTAAATTTAAATATTGATTTACAAATTCTAAAATATAATATTTTTACATATTAAAAATTTAATATTTCTATATTTTTACATAATATTAAAAATTTAATATTTTTATAATGTTTTTACATATTGTTACAAATTTAATATTTCCATTATAAAGTACAAATTAATATTTCTTTAATGTAAGTTTATTTATTAAATTCATTTTTTCTCTTTAAATACATTTTTCATATATGCCTATTTATTAATTTCATTAATTTTTTTATAGACGCGTTCGCCAATGCGGTTTTATCTGCATAAAGTTTAATTCTTTTATTCTTATGTTTATATTTGTTCTTTCAAACCAAATATTTTCTAGTAAACAGATGTTATGGTTATCGAGTAGCGTAGCGGTTTTTTTTTTAATTGTGAAAGGGCATCAGTTTGAAAAAAAAAAGAAATTGTTTTGACCTTAAAATACAAACTTAAAAAATTTATTATAAATAAATGGATTAACTTATCGAAAAAACGCTACGCTACACGATAGATAATCTTCTTAAGAATATTCCTGCCAAAAATGAAGTCAATCGGACCATTGGTTTCCGAGACAAGTTTATACTCGTGTTAAAAAACACATTTTCGAAAAAAATGTTAAAAAAAATTCGAAACGATTTTTTTATATTACAAAGTATTACAGAAATGTCCTACCTTTAATCTTCAAATATTCTTAGACGTTCAAACTTTATTGTATATATTATATGTGCATATTATATGCATATTATATGCGCGCCAACGAAGCTTCTAAGTCAGAGATTTCTTTTTTAGAAAGTTGTATTTGCTTTTTTACGAAATTATATGCGCGCAAATGAGACTTCAAAGTGAGAAATTTCTTTCATAAAATGATTTTATCTACTTACAAAATTATTAACAATATAAATATTAAATAAGGAAATATATATATATATATATATATATTATAATATATATATATATATTTATATATATTTAATGTATTTCATTATTTTATATTATTAATCTCACTTATGGTTAGTAATTTTAATTTAATTT
>NW_012091636.1:0-423 GCF_000956235.1 Wasmannia auropunctata | reverse complement strand
TTCGAATTATTCGACTCGTCAATTTCATTTTAATGAATGACGAAACCGCGGATATCAATGCCATTATCCTATCCGTTTTATCAGCCTTTAATTTCACCTAGCCGAAATAGTAAATTAAACATTATAAGGCAGAGCGAATAAGTCGATCTATTCGTATAATTCTTGAACTACGAATAAGTGTTATGACATGCGCGCGATGCACTAGTACGCAAATGGTCAATGGAGCATGAGCATTCTGTGTATATATCTGTATACCACGTGACGTTGACACGAGTCACGCGAGTCGCGTCGCGCGTGCAGCGTGTTGCACGTGGTCGCGCGTCAGTATCGCGAGTTCTGGAGCTCTTTAAAAAAAAAGNTGGATCTGTCATCCTCACCGCGATACGTAATCGCAGTGCAGAGGAAGATGAACAGAAAAATCCT
>NW_012091635.1:0-715 GCF_000956235.1 Wasmannia auropunctata | reverse complement strand
TTCAGACGTGTGCTCTTCCGATCTTTTGCTACTAAATCCTTAAGTCTTTTTTGTAGTGCATCAATTATTCCTTTTACTTCAGTTATCTGCACAATGTTGGAAATAGATTTTTTATCTGCTATCAATTCCAGCGATTTTGCAAGATATGCCAGTTGATCAGGTGTGCTGTTTGCTGCTAAATCCTTTATCCTTTGGTGTAATGCTTCTATTGCTTCCTTCATTTCCAAAAATTTAAAAAAGATTCAAAGCTAAATCGTTCAAGATTACTTTTAAGTTGATTATGTTTATTTTCTCTCTCACTCATATCTTCATCTATTTTTTCTATAGCTCTTCGAATACGTACTACATCTTCCACCGCAGTATTCTCTGGATGTGGCAATGGATATTCTCGTTTAGTTTGATCACTTGGCACTTTATGTTATGATGATTCGCAAATTTTTCACTTTTGGCCGATAAATAACCGTACCACTTAAAACTAATTTTATCCTTGTCTCATTGACATTAAAATTTGATAGCACATGAGTTCTCTCCACCCAGTTTTCTCCAATTGGTTTTCCTGATGTTAAATTTACTAATTGCCAATCCACGTTTTTTTGCACATACGCTTTAACATCTGCAGTGCCAGGTATCAGCGCATCATAGGTAATTGTTATCTTAGTGTTAGCCCCTGCTGTAATGCTTCTAGTTACATAATCTCCAGACTCTGAAAGATTAC
>NW_012091634.1:0-611 GCF_000956235.1 Wasmannia auropunctata | reverse complement strand
CCGTTTCGCGTTCTCCTGACAAATCCCAGCTTTCTAGAAACATTGCTTCACCTGTTGCAGAATGCATCATAGCAACCACATTTTTTGTATTAGAACTTTCATTTTTCCAACCATCAAGCAAAAGAACTGATTTTTTGTTGAAGTTTTTGTGTTCACAAATTTTTTCATATGTCTCATCAAGTAAACGATTTGACAATACTTTACGTGATTGTGGTTTGTAGGTTTGTACGCCGGACGCAATGTTGCTACAAATTCTCTAAAATATCTAGATTCTACCACAGAAAAGAGAATATTGCAACCAAAAATAATTTAGCAAGAGCCACGTCTGCAATTTTAGATTCTAACTTTGTCATTGTATCATGAAAATTACGTATGTCACCTTGATTGCGTTTAATATTGTTCCCAAATGTTTGCTTCAAACAGCTTTGAAGATTTTCAATTCCTGTTAGTGTATCTGGTGATCTACTTCTTTCTTGTAATTCGAAGCAATTGGAAGAAGCATCGACTGACATTCTGGCTTGTTCATCTTCTTTGTTTCCAAATGAAATTCTTTCTGATAATATTTGAGGAGTTGTTAAACAATTCTCTTGATCGACTGATATGTCATTTTG
>NW_012091633.1:0-1033 GCF_000956235.1 Wasmannia auropunctata | reverse complement strand
AAAGAAATGTTCCTATCTAAAAAAGGCATGACATCGATACTCGCATCTCTCGAAGTTTTGTTGCCTCTTTTCCGCGACGTTGAATGGTTCTCTCGTTGCGCTAACTTCGTGAGTGGCTGTCATGGCATTGACTTTTGACAGTTATTATATGTATTGAGGTTTATATTACAAAAAATTAAAAAGTATATGTATATTACTGAAAATTATTTTTAATTATATAACTATTTTTTAAAAATAAAACCCAATTGGACCGTATCTTTATACCTATTCAACACTTTCTCTTCCAACCCAAATGATAACAGTTATTAAAGAAATTCGTAATGTACGTACAATATTCTGGGAAGCTATCTCTTACAATCGTAGTAGACTTAATGTAAAATACAGAAAACATTTATAATATAAAAAATATAAATACAAAATAAAATGAAAACAAAAAATGCAATAGATAGTGTAATGAGGGCCGCAGAAATTAGAAAGTGATTTTGCATCGATAATAAGTAGCAAATTATGTGACAGAAAAATCAAAGATGGGAAAAAATGTCCAGCAGCAGCATACTTGGCGCGCCCATTTTTCATATATAACTCACGGTGATAATATTTTCAATTCATGCTAATAATACATTATTTATTAAGTATGAGTTTATAAGTATGAGAATTCATATTGCAAACTAGATATATTTCAATTATTTTTATCAACTATATTCTATTATACGGATGATAATTATATCAATGAGTCAAGTATGTGACTTCTAACAGTATGTTAAAATATATAAAAAACGAGCGCGCCAAGTATGCTGCTGCGGGACATATCTTCCCATCTTTAATTTTTCTGTCTTGTAATTTGCTACTTATTATCGATGCAAAATCCTTTTCTAATTTCTGCGGCCATTATTACACTATCTGTTGCATTTCTTGTTTTTATTTTATTTTGTATTTATATTTTTTATATTATAAATGTTTTCTGTATTTTACATTAAGTCTACTACGATTGTGAGAGATAGCTTCCCAGAATATTGTACCATTACGAATTTCT
>NW_012091632.1:0-731 GCF_000956235.1 Wasmannia auropunctata | reverse complement strand
TCTTCCATCGAATCGTTGTAATGCACTTTAAAATTTCCAAGTGACGGGGCGATAAGGAAATGTTCTATAATCCATGTATCATTTACAACATGTCCTTTTAAGTCCCAAATTGATCTGACATCCTCAACAGTTAAATTAAAATAACCTGTTGAAAGTATTTTAAAATAAAATTATTTTAAGAGAAAACAATTTTTTTTAATTGCTACGCATTTTGCATTTATATAAAATAGTAATTAATAATTTATTATTATGTATTTTTTGTGTATGTAATATACATATAAATTTTTACATATGGAAGTATATTTCTATATTAGCTACTTATTAAGATTTTAATAGATTTATAAAGACGATATATTATAGAAATATATGAAATACATATACATGGGGTGACCAAAAAATGCGGTGAATGTTGAAATAAAAAGAAACATATTACATTAAAAGACAAATGACAATTTTTTCCCTTCAAAATATTCCTCCTAACTTCTAATACACTTATCCCAATCGTTCTTGCCACTTGTTAAAGCAGTACTGAAAGTACTGTCTTCTTTCAAACTGCCTTTAGTTGCGCTGTCATGGCTGCTTCGATGTCTTGAATTGATTCAAAACCCTTCATGGTCATTTTGATTTAGGGAAAAAGCCAGAAGTTGCACGGTGCCAAATCCGATGAATGGAGAACACACCGTAATGTTTTTATTTAACAGAAGTTGCCGTATCAGAAGTGGTATATGTGA
>NW_012091631.1:0-327 GCF_000956235.1 Wasmannia auropunctata | reverse complement strand
AAAACTTCAATATTTAAAATATGATTTTAGGCGTATTTTTAAAACAATTTTAAAATAAAATCAATCAATTAATACGTTTGCGATAGTCATCTTAGATTCTCTTTTTTATGTATAATGAAGACAGTTCTAAAACAGAAGTGCGCAGTGGATACACTGGGTTAACACTAATATTATATTTGATTGTCTGTATTTCCAGGTATCTTTAGTGCAAGCATTAGCACGATTTCTTCGATGATAAATTCTCTGGCGGCCGTAATGTTAGAGGATTTTCTGAAACCTTTATATAGAAAGTATATGGGGCATGAATTCTCTTCTACAAAATCAGCT
>NW_012091630.1:0-389 GCF_000956235.1 Wasmannia auropunctata | reverse complement strand
GGCTTGCAGCTTCAGCGCCCTCCGCGAAGATCTGGTTCAGGACATAATCTCCTGCGCCGACATCTTCGTCAATCACTTCCTCCGATATTTCCTCGGGGGCAGACTCCGAGATGGGGCGCATACACCCACCGTTCGGTCCACACCACAATGACATGAGGGTCCAGGGATGGGCAAGTCGTCGATGTCATCGGGCTCATCGAAACCCCAGGCCTCGCCCTCGGACTCGTCCGAAGACTCGGCACCGGCCGGTAGCACCAGCGCGCCGCGGAAATACTCGCGAAAAAACTCGCGAGCAGCCAAATCCTCGAACGGTGGCCCATTTGTTAGATCTTCAATAGGCAGCTCGCCCGCAAAAATGGCCGTTAAATTCTCGGGAAGCGGATACATCG
>NW_012091629.1:0-389 GCF_000956235.1 Wasmannia auropunctata | reverse complement strand
AGTTTTCGCGAGTGACGTGACTGAGAGCACGTCTGGCGCCCAGCTTTTCGCGTTGCCGCTCCTCGTCGGTCGCCGGAGGGACACAATTCCGGAGGGCTGTCACCTCCCCTCCGCGGAATCGCCCGAGATTTCGCAAGCTTGTTTGATCCGTGCTCGCGCGAATTATTTATTTCACGGGAGCACGTGACAATATATACATGCACCGTATGCGCTTTCGGAAGCATCGCAAAAGCCCTGAAGATAGAATTTATTGCTCTCTAGCGAACTAACAACTAATCGTGGGACACGTAATGTATTGACTTCTCCTAAAGCTTCTTGGAAATTCTTCCATTTATCCAAGAACGCTTCTGGAAGTGGATCGTCCCAGCCCATCTTTATCTGCCACAATC
>NW_012091628.1:0-430 GCF_000956235.1 Wasmannia auropunctata | reverse complement strand
ATTATATATATTAGATATATACTAAAAACCCATGAAAAAAAGTGTCGCAACCGATATGCCCACGACTATACGCGTATACTATATAATATTATATAAAATGCTAAATATTTATGTACTTTATATACTTTCAAAATATATATATTATATATATATCTTTTATTATATTTATATTTCATCCGTTCGTTAAATGCACTTGGATAACAGTTCAA
The DNA here is from genome assembly GCF_000956235.1 of Wasmannia auropunctata. Taxonomy (NCBI): domain Eukaryota; kingdom Metazoa; phylum Arthropoda; class Insecta; order Hymenoptera; family Formicidae; genus Wasmannia; species Wasmannia auropunctata. The sequence continues at coordinate 221 of NW_012091628.1, read as the reverse complement.
TATAACTAAACACACCGCGTCAATTTGGCAATTCAGCATTCTATCGCCTTGCTATCAACGTGCGTTACCATGCACATTCGGCCTCCTCGAAAAGGACTCGAGATACACAAAGAGAAGCTATATGTCTCTTTGCGATCAGCATCACGCTGAATGATTCCTAGGCTCATTTCTACCAATGCAGATAACTTTACCTCGGTTTAATTTATTTATTTACTCTTTAT
>NW_012091627.1:0-497 GCF_000956235.1 Wasmannia auropunctata | reverse complement strand
AATCGAGACACGAGATGAACTCCCCTCGGCTGAAGCGCTAAAGGTGAAGATTATGGAGGAAACCGAAGCGAGAAGACAGGCCGGATGGAGAGATTGTCACAGCAATGGCTGTAAGGAATGCCAAACCGAGAAGATTTAGACGTCATAGGAGAGAGAAAACTGACGAGAGGGTGTCCGAAAGTAGCAGCCCGACTGTGAAGTGTTATGATTGTGGTGTAGTGGGGCATAAGAGACCGGATTGCCCGAAGAAAAAGGAAAACCAATCATCGGAAAAGGCACGACAGTCGGCGAATGCCATCGATGACTCTTATGTCTGTCATATGTCGATGCCCATCGAGGGGATATTTGGAGGCACGTGCGGAACGCCGACGCGCCCCTGGATTCTCGACAGTGGCTGTACTGCTCATCTCTGTGGCGACGAAGAGCATTTTCAGTGCATACACAAATCGGCCAGGAACAGATTAAATTTAGCAAATCAAGCCAGCGCAGAAATTAAA
>NW_012091626.1:0-393 GCF_000956235.1 Wasmannia auropunctata | reverse complement strand
GATGTGTATAAGAGACAGCAATATAATTGTGTTCTGGATCAGGAGAGTCATTGCAATGGAAGACATTTGTGGCAAACTAGATCACACTGAAATACAGAAAGCATCCTTGAGCCCGCAATAGCATCCTGTTAAATCTGAGGAGAATCTTACCAACATGTTATCTAGGAGGATGTTGAACCGGAGAAGTTGAAAAATCAGAAACTATGGTGGAAAAACCCTGTCTGTTTGGAAGAGGAAATATTCACGAGAGCTTGTACTCTTGGTTGGAATCACTGGAGAGGAAGCTGATGTTGACTGTCACGATGGAAGCGGAATTGGATATTTGGCATAAATATTCATTATTAAGCGATTATAAATGATTATTGCTTACTGCTTGCGGTTCGTACATAATTG
>NW_012091625.1:0-381 GCF_000956235.1 Wasmannia auropunctata | reverse complement strand
GAGATTCACCGCATGAATGCGCACTTCCTCGTAAACCTGCATGTTACGCACGATTGATACTTAACCCTCAAACTCTTATAGCAGTGGCATTTGTCCGTCGTCTAATATTCATGCAAATTTTGTGCTGAAATTTAAAAAATACTCGATCGTAATCATTGTCTTAGCGAGATATGGTATATGTATATCCCTCGGAAATACATAAATTGCCTTAATAGAGACAAATTTAAGAAACGAATGTACTAGCCTATCATCCCAAGGAGAACAGAAAGATCAAAATGACATCAAAATGATATCAAAATAAGATCAAATTTTAGTTTGTCAAAATGATGTCAAATTGCAAAAATTTTTGATGTATTTTTGACCATTCCAATTTAATTGCTA
>NW_012091624.1:0-355 GCF_000956235.1 Wasmannia auropunctata | reverse complement strand
CGCGACAGTTGAAACTAATTTAAGTAAGTAAGATAAGATAATTATTTACTTTATTAATTATTTATTTTTAATATTATTTACTTATTTTTTATATGTAAATATAGATTTTATTGAGAGCCAACTCTCGCCAATTCATCCTCTCCTAGATTTTGTATCATTGTGCCTCTCTCTTGACGTTGAATTAAAATGGACCCACCAGAAAATATTATAACTGTATCAACAGTACTTGTAGAAAGAATTTATAAACTTGTTATTACATGTGATTTTTGTAATCAATCTTATAAGTCTTCGATCAATAGTTGTTTCGAAAGAGTCATACACCATCTACGAACACGTCATTTAAAAAATTATAGTG
>NW_012091623.1:7747-8600 GCF_000956235.1 Wasmannia auropunctata | reverse complement strand
GTTTGGTGCCCTTTACTGCTGCCAGTTTCGCAAGACGGTCTGCTTTCTCGTTGCCGGGAATTCCTTTATGAGCAGGGACCCAGCAAAGAATGATGCTCCTTCCTTCATTTTCTGCGGCAATGAGCTTTTTCTTTATCTGAATGAATTAAGTAGTTGCTTTGCTTGCAGTCTGATGAGGCGAGCACGATCAAGACACTTCTGGAGTCTGTGAAGATAATAGCTGTGGTGATATTCAGATCAATGATTGCAGTGATAGCATGCAGTATAGCCCATGCTTCGACGGTGAAGATAGAAGCAGAAGAGAAAAGCTTGTGGATTAAGATGAAGTTGATGCTAGGAGAATAAATGCTAGCTCCGACTGGGGAGTACTCTGACTTAGAGCCGTCTGTGTAAAAAGATGTAGCCTCAAGCGGCAGATCTTCGAAATGTTCCAGGAATTTAGCGCGAGCGACATACGGTGGAGTGTCCTTTTGTATATCTGCTAAAGATAAGTCGGCGTCCTTCTGAAAGATGAAAAGTTGGTAAGTATCGTCGAAAGCCGGTAGGAATGTCGAGCAATGTAGTTTGTCCAGAACATACTTCGTGACGCAGTATCTGTCATATATTGGGAGGATCTTCCGAATTTTCTCCTTGGTCTCATCGGAGTAAGCAGAGATGTCAATACTTCGTAGGCTGCGAGTGACAGCACTGAATTTCTGAGAGTAAGTCTTATAGAGATATTTATCAATGAGGTAAATAAATCTTATCTTGAGAGGAACCTCCTTAGCTTCCGCCAGCATGACGTTGATCGGCGTCGAAATTCTATAACCGAGAGCAATCCTGATGGCTCTGAACTGCTGCCTTTCGAGTTTTA
>NW_012091623.1:0-752 GCF_000956235.1 Wasmannia auropunctata | reverse complement strand
GACGTGTGCTCTTCCGATCTTTCTGTCTCAGTCAAACACGTACATTGTCCTTATCTAACTTATTGAAACGCCATCTCTTGCATAATCCAACACTTACTACTAAACGCAATTTTTGTTGTTTTTACCATTCCGTATTTTGGTTATGCATATGAATTATCACAAATTACAGTTTAGTGGATCTTTTTTTCTACGCTTTCAATCGTAGCTCAAAAGGCTTTGTATTATTCGTTCATGTAATTTATGACTTGAGACGTAAGCATTTTGTACATATCAGCTTTACAACTTTTACACTAATAAAATGTTTACGTCAGGCTATTGCTGTTTTTTAAATTTTTTCCGATTTTAATACTAATTCGTCTGTCTCAGATCACAATTTTATGTCTATTTTAATCCTCTAAAAGGATTTTCAATTCCGTTCAATCAATTCGGAAAAATTTACTAAACTGTAATGTGTCGGTAATTTCTACCTTCCAGCATCGCCTTAATTTGGTACAGGAAATGAGTTTGGTTTTAAAGATTTATCCACGCGAATAAGTAAAAACAGCCAGGTAAAGCGATATTAAGCATTTTCAAGACTTATAAAGGGAATTAATTATAATTTTATTGGTTCGACATTGGAAGTGATCGACATCTGATAGTTTTGGGAACGTTATTCAGTGAGACGAGCCCAAACATTGGGCAAAATGCCAGATTGGTTCGGCGGACCGGCCAATCCGAGAGCGAGAAGCAAGCGTTAAAGTTAAGTGCGCAAA
>NW_012091622.1:0-309 GCF_000956235.1 Wasmannia auropunctata | reverse complement strand
ATAGCACACAGAGCCCAAAAGAATTCACTAGTATATTCAGTTTTATGTCATTAACTTAGAAAAAGAATTCTTTTTGCATCTGAAAATGAACTCAGAATTGATGACATATAACTGAGTTCTTTTTTCATTCTCTGTGTTATCTGGGATATAAAATGTGAAGGTTGAAGTCTAAGGTCATAAGGAGTTTGCGCTCTTAGTGTCTGTCTACAATAAGGATTTTAAGCCCTAAGCAGTAAGAAATAGACCAATCATAGTCGAATATGAGGAGAATAATTGATTGTAATTGGTCAATATCTTACGGTGTAAGGC
>NW_012091621.1:0-339 GCF_000956235.1 Wasmannia auropunctata | reverse complement strand
CGAATTTAAACGAAAGTTTGTTTTATTTAGTTTTGCTTAGAATTAATTCAAGGATCTTTTCTGAGATTTGTATGCAAGTGAAATTTAATCAATTCAATATGATATGAGGGCAAGTCAATAAGTTTTTAGAAAAATATAGTAAAACACATTTTTTTTTATCGCTTCATTTTTATTTCTCAACATAGTCTCCTTTCAGCTCGATACACTTGATCCAACGATTCTCCAACTTTTTCAAGCCGTCCGAATAGTATGATTTGTCCAACCCTTCAAAATAAGCCTCTGTTTCGGCGATGAGCTGTTCTCTGGTGGTGCATCTCTTTCCTTCGAACCATTTCTTCA
>NW_012091620.1:0-495 GCF_000956235.1 Wasmannia auropunctata | reverse complement strand
ATATCGCTAACTTGCTTAAATCCCTCTGGAAATGTTGCAGGTAAAAACTCTTTCTCTTCCAACAATTCGTACATTTTCCGAAATACTGGGTCTTTGACACGCTGCAAAATTCGAGAAAACATATTTTGAATAAAAAGATGCTCTTTTTCTTTAAATTATCTGGTTGGAATAGAATGACAAACTTGTTCTACTACTACTTATTATGTAAATATAATAAATTTAAGAATAAAAATATGTTCACTGCAAATAAAAAATTAAGTTCTCTAATATTTAAAATTACCAAATTTTCTAAAAATTTATTGAATTATTAAAACTTTATGTGCAACGTTATATCGTGTAATATTAAAACTTTCAAAATGTTCTCGACTACATTTACAATATTACGCGTTTTTATTCGCGTGCGCTTCTAATGAAATTAAATTGCAATGAAACAACTGACAAGTTGCTGTTACGTAAAGTAATTTCTAAACTTTAAATAGATCGGAAGAGCACACG
>NW_012091619.1:0-417 GCF_000956235.1 Wasmannia auropunctata | reverse complement strand
GAGAAAGGAGAGTAAAAGGTAATTTAAACATATAATAGTTCAATATGATATTTATTTATGTGTATTTTTTTATACAAATATACATTTCTCTTCATTTTGAGAAAAAGGTACATGCAATTTAAGAAACAGCTTTTTATCGATCCATTTCATCAGGATGACTCATATTTGAATATAAATTTTACATTATTAAATTCGATAATATTTATGCCTCCTTTATTATTGCAGAATCCCGCCTGAGAAAATTAACGAGGAAGTCAATGAAGAGGAGAGCTTTTAATGTGATAAAGCTTTAAAAAAAGTTACTTTTATTTTATTTTATAGTGTTGCATTGATGTTTTGCATATTTTATAATATTAACTGCAGTCAATGAAGAGAGCTTTTAATGTAATGAAGCTTTAAAAAAAGTTACTCTTATTT
>NW_012091618.1:0-399 GCF_000956235.1 Wasmannia auropunctata | reverse complement strand
CATGCTCAAGGTGAGCCGCTCCGTTGAGCTTTGGGTCCAAGATGACCCCCAGGAATCGAACTCGTTCAGATTGAGTGACCGTGACCCCGTCGATGAGAATACCTCTGTCTGGCGAGATATGGGGGATCTTGGCTCGCGAGAAGACTTGTAGCTGGGTCTTATTCGGTGATATTTCTAGTTCTTTGGTTTGAAGGAATGCGCAGATTCGATCGATAGAGATCTGCAGAGAAATCAGCGCTAGGCTAGGTTAGGGTCTTTGTTAGTAGAATATATCACAATGTCGTCAGCGAATTGGAGTATTTTCGTATCTTGATGTAGATGTTCGATGATTTTTCGTAGGTATAAATTAAATAGGGTGGGGCTAAGCATTGAGCCTTGTGGAGTGCCCTTCCTTGATAT
>NW_012091617.1:0-889 GCF_000956235.1 Wasmannia auropunctata | reverse complement strand
CACTCTTCAGAGTACGGTGCCAACGTTCCAGAATACCATTTGCAGCAGGATGATATGCAGATGTTCGAATGCGCTCACAACCAACTAAGTTAGTGAGAGCTTTGAATAAGGCTGCTTCGAATTGTGGACCTTGATCCGTAGTAATGGTATGTGGTGCACCAAATCTTGAAATCCAGTGAGCATAAAATGCAGTAGCTATAGTGTCCGCTGAAATTTCAGTTAACGGAATCGCTTCAGGCCATCTAGAGAAACGGTCAATCATCGTTAGGCAATAACGAAATTGCTTGCAAGGAGGAAGAGGACCAATTAAGTCGAGATGTACATGCTGAAAACGTTGGTCAGGAATATCAATCTTCAAAGGTACGTTTTTAGTATGCCTTGCAATCTTAGCACGTTGACATGGTAAACATGTTCGACACCATTCTTTAATATCCTTTTTTAAAGAAGGCCAAATAAATTTTTGTAGAATGGACTTACAAGTCGAATTGCTGCTAGGATGAGCTAATCGATGAACAATGTCAAATATTCGTCTTCGTAACTGTTGAGGAACAAAAGGACGAATACATTCAGTTGAGCAATCGCAATAAATAGGAGATGTTGAACCTGTGAGTATAAATTTCTGAAATTTTAAAGCAGATTGAGTCGTAAGTAATGTTTTTAATTCTTCGTCATCTTTTTGTGCTTCAGCGAGTTCTTCAAGAGAAACTATCATTGGCATAGAAACGGAGTCAACTCTTGAGAGAGCATCTGCGACGAAATTCTGTTTCCCAGAGATATGCTCGATATCCGTAGAAAATTGAGCAATGAAATCCAATTGACGAATTTGCCGAGGAGAAGCTTTGTCGAGTTTCTGACGAAAAGCATAAACCAAAGGCTTATGATCCGTTCT
>NW_012091616.1:0-447 GCF_000956235.1 Wasmannia auropunctata | reverse complement strand
ATCGTAGGTAAGGAAAAATGTATGATTTAAAGGGTTAATACTGCAAGCAAATGAGACACCTTATTGGTTCCGCCATATTTCGTCGACACCAATAGGATGGATGACCTCATGGCTAGACTTTCAGTATAGGGACTCTACTACTGTTGCACTACCGGCTCAAGATCTCGGAATTTTCAACTTTGCTTTTCTCGCAATCGCTTAAGTAGTGCGTTTTATCCGTTTATTACTTAATAATATACTTGACACTGAGTCTGTTGATACTGTGAGTTTCATGGAAATCGATTGATATCACGTCGTGCCGTCTCCTTGTAAATCGAGTCGATAATAGCAATCTCATTGCAATACCACATATATTAATTCGAACTATGATTGGTAGCGCCATGTACATAGTAGCGTTTACATCGCAATCGATACGGATCGATACCATAGATCGGAAGAGCACACGTC
>NW_012091615.1:0-505 GCF_000956235.1 Wasmannia auropunctata | reverse complement strand
AAATATATTCATTTGTGTCAAATATATTAACTGGCATTATTTAAGTCCTTTACATGATACAAGTACGATATGGCATATCTTAATCTATAAAAGCATATAATCAATTTCATATTTCAGTAACTTTTGTCTAGGATTATATAGCCAGAACATTCTTAATTATGCATGATATATATAATTATAATTTTGGGTAAAAATATGGGATATATTAAACAAAGAATAAAATTAATTCTACATTTTAAATGTATTAAAAATTGAGAAAATATACAATTGATTATTTTATGTATTGTATGATTTGTAAATATGAATTATTATATGAAATATATTCTATATACTTATACATGCATGCATATACATATATACATGCAGCGTACGAATGCACACACGTATTTTGATGATATTCCAATACTAATTATGAGTTTATATTAATTATTTGTTTACTATTATAGGTGTTTGTAAAATTTATGAAGAACATCTTAAGAGACGAAATCCAAACACTCCAACTATT
>NW_012091614.1:0-1620 GCF_000956235.1 Wasmannia auropunctata | reverse complement strand
CTGCCCGCTTTGTATTTACAAGTCGGGAAAGCTTCGCTCCTTCATCAAAAAGAACTTCCCCCTATACGCAATTGACCTTTTTCCTATGTTAAAGAATCCCTGCCCTAAATTCTGCCACCTCCTCTACACGTATTTTAAATCCCTCGAAATTTCCCTATGACTCTCTAGCTGGACCTTTGCTCCACGCTTCAGTTGGTGCACCTGACTCGATCCCGCCAACCCACTGAAGTAACTCCACTTAAGCACAGGCTGTATCGTTTCTGGTGGAAACGGAAGCCTACATCGATTCGCGCGTGGCGCTCGGTACGGTACGGAAGTGTTTTTCGCGGGTTATCGAGCTCTCGCTTGTTCGACGCGTTCTTTGCGGCTTATCCCCGGCGTGTGTTCCCGGGTGTTCACCCGGGGCGAGAATTTTTGTGCGCGAATCTTCTCTTTTCCACCGCAGTAGTATACATCGTGCTGCAAGGAATGTGCGAGGCTACGGCCTCGGGCGGTGTCGGGGAGGGAGGGGGCGGAAACGTTCCTGTCCTCCCCGCTTCGCAACAGACTTTCTCGGTCCCTTTAGACCGTTTTTCACAATTTGAGGGGCAAATAGCCCTGTCTCAAAATCAAAAGCACAACACGCACCTTCTTCCCCTCTCCCTAACCTCGAATTACATTGAATCATCCTCATCCTCCTCGGTATCCGTGAGTGCGCGAGTCCCCAGTGAGATTGCGTCAGCCCCGGAAATCTCTTAGAGAGCACAACAACAACAACAAGAGCGCAACTACGATCACTCTTGCACATGCTCAAGTATGCATCTGGATAAGGCCAGGAACGAAATAACCTCAACGCAGCAGAAGGGCTACGCACAACCAAGCTCGCAAATCACCGTAGGCAATAACGATAGCGTAGAGGATGCCATGGCCATGGAAATGGACGCCCAAGGGTCACCCCCTCTGATCTCAGTCCAAAACAACAGCGAAAAAGGTAACAACAAAAGATCTTATTCTGTTCTTGAAGAAGGTAGTGAGCATACCTCGGCACCCTCGGTTTCGGCGACATCATTGCCCTCTGCCCATGCGCCTTCGAGCGCACGGTCGTCTCATTTGGGCCCGGAAAATCCCAAGGCACGGAAATTAGAGGGAAAGATAAACAACTACACAAACCAAGACCAGCCGCCGTATTTGGTGCATGCGCACGCACTCAACAACAGCAATACTAACAACAACGGCCACCTTCACCCGATGCGGATGTTTGCGCAAGTCGGTCGGATCATGCCAGCTGCCGACATCATTGAAATGAGGAAACTGGGGCTAGGTAAGATCGTAGTCGAATGCAAGTCTGCAACAGCGGCAAACAATTTAGTCTCAAATCCTATGCTGGCCTCAATCAATTGCAAGGCCATTATTCCAAACTATCGTGTCCTACGCACGGGCGTCATCAGAGACGTTCCGTTAGATTTCAGTTTGGAGGACATAAGAGAATCGCTTAGTACAGAGCATAAGATAGTCGAAGTTCAACGACTTAATAGAAGGATTACTGTTAACGGCATTACGCAATATGTACCATCTCATACAATATGTATTAAATTCGCAGGACAATCTCTGTCTCTTATACACATCTCTGAGCGGGCTGGC
>NW_012091613.1:0-418 GCF_000956235.1 Wasmannia auropunctata | reverse complement strand
CTTTCCCTCTCTCCTTTGCCGCTATCTCTTCTAACAACCATTTTATCTTCCTTTCTTTCCATGTTAAATCATCCTCTATTCGAATTTCTTTTCCCTTTATTTTCATTCTCTTTATCATTAGTTCTTTTTTCTGCTCTAAATTATCACACCTAATTAATACTATCCCTCCTTCTCTCTTCTTCTCGTTACCTATTTTTTTTATCTTTTTTATCTTTAATTCGATTCCTATTTGTTCCACTATTCTCTCTATTGTTACACCGTGGCTGGGGTAACGTGGGAAGGACTCGGTTTTGGTGGTTGTAGAATTGATGCACAGTATCTTGTTTAATACAAACACTATATTTGACGTGTTACTTACAGATTGAATGACTGCGCGGCCGACAGCGTAACGCTATGCGTTAATGATTTAGGTGAACTC
>NW_012091612.1:0-724 GCF_000956235.1 Wasmannia auropunctata | reverse complement strand
GTATAAGAGACAGGGGTTATTTTAATGCTTCGATATAAGATACATTAAAACGCAATTATACAATAGATATAATCGATTTGACATGTTTCTGAAATGATTTTAATTGAGATTGCAGTCAAACTAACAAGGTATTGGTATGACATAGACGTTATACTATCTCCACTTGCTAAATATCTACAAAAAAATAGGAAAATTAGCAACGTAATTGTAACTTAAAAGAATATTTATTTTATATTGTATTATATATACCTTAAACATATTGATAACCGTAATTGTCCTGCTTCAATTGGTTCACGAATCGCATACTGTCGAGTAATCTTTGGCGCTATATTAATTGCAATAATTCTTCTAATTGTGTAGCACACATTCGAAAATAATTTCGAAAGCGTAAATCTTCTAATTTTAATATAGGTAAAGCCCATATAATAAAATCCATATCGTCGACGTTGTTGAAAAAATTCTGTTATCCAAGTACGTTTTTTTTTTATAATGTTCTTTCTCTGACATTTCTGTTGCCCAAACTGTAATTGCACCAACAGCTGCCGTAATCGCAATTTTTGTTCTTTTATGTTTTTGAACGATGTTGTACTGACATTCTCTATATATGCCACTGATACTTATATTTATATTGAGGTTAAATGTTTTAATATGTTGCTGCAAATTCCTTTTCATGCGCAGCAAATGCGGCGGAAGCGGTTTTGAAAAATTTGAATCACGTGACATT
>NW_012091611.1:0-890 GCF_000956235.1 Wasmannia auropunctata | reverse complement strand
CGTGTGCTCTTCCGATCTGAGCAATAGCAGTATGAAGCATTTTCCCGATAATACAACCTCTTCCTTCATTACGGAACTGCCACATTCTATACATCTGCATGGCCAGTGGGAGGTGGCACTAAGCGAGATTCAATTTCCCTGTACTTTCTTACATGTGCCGGTGAAAATAAGATCAAATTCTATGAGCTCAAACTCGACGAGAAGGTGATTGTTGCGTTTACACCGAAAGAAATTGTAATAAATGCAGGAATTTACAAAAATATACAAGAGCTTATCCTAGCGATTAATATGGCGTGCAAAACCGGCTTATCACATTTTAATTTTGAACTAACTGAGGCGAGAGGAGGTCGCATACGTATAAACGTTAGCTGTGACAATAAATGCGATTCGATTCATCTTATAAATTTTCCTGATAATCTTATTCGTATGTTAGGTTTGGCAGGAGACCTTGCTAAGGAATCTGAGTTTTTTACCAAGTTTGAGATATTTAAGACTAATTCCAAAAAGTTAACTGAAAAAGTAAAATTTCTTAAGTTTAATTTTCCGACTAAAAATGACTAGAAATTCAAACATTTCTGGGCTAGCGAATCTCAGTCTATGGAACGGTATTCCCGATAAAATGTTTGTTTATTGCGATATTTGCGAGCCTTATATAACCGGTGATGTGCGAACTCCACTTCTCCGCGTTGTGCCGGTCGAGATACGTGAACATAATTACGCGTACGGTACGGTTCTGGTGAGTCGTTTTTCTCGACTGAATTATATCCCTGTGCGACAAACAATTTTCGTAGAATCGAAATAGATATAAGAGATCANCTTGGTGTAAAGAATACCATTCAATTCCGGAACGTCGACGGTGATATTGCACTTTAAACGTGTGCATTAACGCG
>NW_012091610.1:0-513 GCF_000956235.1 Wasmannia auropunctata | reverse complement strand
ATGTGCGACAACTATAACAAACACTATTTTCCGGAGAAAGAGGAAAAGGAAGAGAAACAGGAAGAAATTAATAATTTATTTTCATTTCTTAAAAAAATAGTTTTACCCATGTTGTTAGTTTATTTTAAAAATGTTAAAAATGTTGTTAAAATGTTTACAAATAAATTAATAAATTAATAATATATACACTGTTAAATCTATATAATAAATTTCAATATATCGTAATACGACAGAGAAATATAATTATATTATATTATATACACTGTTAAATCTACAGTGTCAACCTAAATATATAATAGGGTTTAACCTCATTAACTCAAGACTGCTCCTATTTAATAAATAGTTACTTTTAACCCTTTGGGTTAAAAATAACTATTAAGTAGGAGCAGTAGCGAGTTAATAAAATTAAACACTATAGATTTAGGTTGACACTGTAGATTTAACAGTGTATATATTATTAATTTATTACTTTATTTGTAAACATTTAACAACATTAGATCGGAAGAGCACACG
>NW_012091609.1:0-586 GCF_000956235.1 Wasmannia auropunctata | reverse complement strand
TACCAATGGACCAGTACAGACTAGAGTTATTAACCAACGATGTCATGTTGAATTGTGTGAAGGAGCGCCATCGCGTGGACGCATTTACCAGTACAGACTAGAGTTCTTCCCAACGATGACCTGTTGGAAAAAAAAAAGAAAAAAAAACTAAGTTCCCCGGTTCCGTCACCCCATGCGCATGGCTTGAGGTGCAGGGCCCGGTGGAACTTATTAGCGGTCCCCATCCTTTACTTCGTTTACAACGTAAGTGAACGACGGGAGAAGAGGGATTAGACCGCCAGTGGATAAGTGAAAGGGTTTAGGATCTGGGGTCAGCCCTTGGGGCTTGGCCCACCAACACGTATTTCCGTGCTTGCCACTTTTGAGCCATTTAATTTTTCAACTCCGACTCGTGGCTATGCTGTGCGTTTCATCACATTTGAGCCATTTGGTCCGAGGACTCCGACTCGTGACAGTGCTGTGTGGGTATGCGTCACATTAGAGACATTTGGTCGTTAGACACCGACTCGTGACATGCTGTGTCGTCCAACGACTCGATTTTCCGCCTAGGACTTCCAATCAAGTCTTGTCGCCTTCGACTCCGTTA
>NW_012091608.1:0-324 GCF_000956235.1 Wasmannia auropunctata | reverse complement strand
GTGGACGTTCGCGCCGTCGGAAGAAGAAGAAGAAACTCGCAACGCGTCGACAACGCTGTTTGCCGTTCCGTACAGCTCGTCTTCCGAAAACTCTATCGTTTCGCGCCAACAGAGACCCGTACTAACAGAACCGACGTACTATGGACTTATTAAATTGTATCGGAATCCACACTCGCGAACTACGCGTACTCGCGGGTAGAATTCGTAATACTTGGCTGTGTTCGCAATATAAATTTGTAACGCGCCCGGAATTATTCGTCGTAGCGCGGGACTAAGCCGGCAAGAGCGCAACGAAGGGGCTCTTGTTCCTTAAACCGTTAACGA
>NW_012091607.1:0-332 GCF_000956235.1 Wasmannia auropunctata | reverse complement strand
GTTGTAGGGTTTCGAGGGGGACATAAGATGATAACATTGGTTTGACCCCGAGTGGCGTCGTCAAGGTCAGGACAAGGTCACTTTGAATTTTTTAAATGAAACCCCCAATTTTTCATTACATGCACGTTATGAAAAATTGGGGGTTTTATTTAAAAAATTCAAAGTGACCTTGTCCTGACCTTGACAACGCCACTCGGGGTCAGACCAATGTTATCATCTTATGTCCCCCTTCTTTTGTCTGCATAATTTTTCTTTCCCGGGCTTGATTTTCGAGATATTCGACTGGATGGATTAAAATGGTCTACTCTGTCTCTATATATATATATATATAT
>NW_012091606.1:0-302 GCF_000956235.1 Wasmannia auropunctata | reverse complement strand
GACGTGTGCTCTTCCGATCTTATCCAAGGTGTCCAAACACTAGCTAAAGATGGCCAAGATCGTTGACCTTTATCAATGTCATGATCCTGAACAACATTCAAAAGGTTTTAGCTAGTGTTTGGACACCTTGGATGATGCTAATGCCGATAGTACTTTAACTTTCAAGCTTCATAACTCAAGATTTATTTCATAAAAAAATATTTTATTTATGTGTTTTGGAAAGTTCTTGAGGCGTGCTATAAGAACATGTAATGAAAAATTGGGGGTTTTCCATTTAAAAAATTCAAGGTGACCTTGTCCTG
>NW_012091605.1:0-338 GCF_000956235.1 Wasmannia auropunctata | reverse complement strand
TTCAAATCTACAGGTGGAAAGTAGCTTACCGCGAGGATGCTACTTTTGCCAGTCAGCGTAAACGTCAGCGACATGTTTGAATGAATACTGAGTCTAAATGTTGCAATGTTTGTCTTTAAATAGATAATCTACCGTCTGCAAAAACTGTAGACACAGTTGACCGCAATTGCTTTGATCGTAACGTTGATAAGGCGCTTGATTGAATTCGATTTGCGTCTCATTGTCCCGTAGATATCGCACCAATTCCCTCGGCGGCCGAAGATTACCAAAATTGTCGAAATATATAGCACGATTGCCCCTCTTTGCATTTGCCACCCAATGAGTACCGAGTCCCTCAG
>NW_012091604.1:0-343 GCF_000956235.1 Wasmannia auropunctata | reverse complement strand
CGTGTGCTCTTCCGATCTTTACAACGAGTATCCAATCCTGATGTGTATCTCGTGGAAAAAGTACTGCGCAAACGAGGAAACAAGGTGTACGTGAAATGGTTGGGGATGGACAGTTCACATAACTCGTGGATAAATAAAGAGAATGTATTGTAGTGTAAAATTGTATATAGTTTTAATATATATTTTTTAGATTACATTTTATTTAAATATAAAATAGTTTTAATATATATATTTTTGGATTACATTTTTTTTAATTTAAATATAAAAACCTGTATCCCCTACATTGTTGATATATCTTATAATGCTCCCATGGTTTTGATTATATTTTTGGTCTACATTTTTA
>NW_012091603.1:0-409 GCF_000956235.1 Wasmannia auropunctata | reverse complement strand
GGCCGCCCACGCAGATACCGCGTGGTGGGGAATGCTCGCCAGTATATAAAGGCCGACCGGCGCAAGCCGGGCTATCCAGTCCTGTCTCGACTCCCGTCCCGACAGTCCCGTCCGACCCCTTCCCGTCACTTCTCGTCGAGAGTGCTCGACATCGGCCTCGGCCTATCTGGGGGATCCAGAGCGTGCTCCATCTCCACCGGGACTACTCGATTCAGGTCCAGTACCAAGGGAACCTTGGTTCCTGGTATACGGACAGCCGTTGGAGAAGGTGTCCTTTCTCCTAGGCAATTCCGCCGCGAAGAGTCGTACACATCGGGATGTTCTTTATTCGATCTACTAACAATGTTTTTCCGGTTCCAGATTAAGCCGTATCCTGCTCCCTGATCTAAAGTATCCCGACGTCGCGGGA
>NW_012091602.1:0-318 GCF_000956235.1 Wasmannia auropunctata | reverse complement strand
TCATAAGATTGATTTATTCGACAGCCATTTATAATACCGATAAATCAATCTTATGATTGGCCATTTGCAAGTCCAATCAGAACTCGTAACACCGGTCGCGCTTCTCTGATAATCTAGGACTCTAGGTGTATGCAGTTGGCGAGTGTCTCTCTCTAAAAATTTGCCCTCTCCGTCGTTGAGATGTCGGCAGGATGAAACTCTACCAACTGTGAAAAGCGAAACATTTAGCGTCGAGCTGTTGGTATGAAATTTATAGTATATGTAACGCGAACTGTAGATTGATTTTCATACCGGCAGAGATCGGAAGAGCACACGTCT
>NW_012091601.1:0-866 GCF_000956235.1 Wasmannia auropunctata | reverse complement strand
TAAAATTTAGCCGTCGCTCGTTATTCGTTAAAAAGTTATTAACAAAATAAGTAACAAAAGAAATAATCTCAATGGGGGGTTGGGGGGAGGCGAAGCCCCCTCCAGTAGGTAGTATGGGCGCAGACAGGGAGGGGGGGGGGTGCAGGGGGGAGAGGCGGTGCCCCTCCCCCCATCACATAACTAATATCTATTGTAGAAACAGAAAATACGTGCTTTAATGCTTCTACTTATTTAGTAAGACGAAGATTTAATAAATATTCAATTTAATATACTTTCTACTTTGCGTAGGGGTCTGTCTAATCTTTTCGGTATCTATTATTTTTAGTGTATTCTAGACTCATTAATTTAGTAAGGCAAAGAATTAATAAATATTTCTACCTTGCGTAGGGGTCACAATTTCTCGTCGCAACACTTGCATATCACATAAATAATTAATAAGTAGTTCGTGAATATACGATAAATCGTGTAACAACATGTTTGCTCTGCTAAATCACATAGCGAACTGCTTCAATAGCTTGAATAACAACCTTTTTTTCAATAGATTACTCTGAATTCATAAACATAACATAGATATATTTACATCACTCTGACCCCTACGCAAGGTAGAAATATTTATTAATTCTTTGCCTTACTAAATTAATGAGTCTAGAATACACTAAAAATAATAGATACCGAAAAGATTAGACAGACCCCTACGCAAAGTAGAAAGTATATTAAATTGAATATTTATTAAATCTTCGTCTTACTAAATAAGTAGAAACATTAAAGCACGTATTTTCTGTTTCTACAATAGATATTAGTTATGTGATGGGGGGGAGGGGCTCCGCACTTCCCCCCTCCCTGTCTGCGCCCATACTACCTACTGG
>NW_012091600.1:0-350 GCF_000956235.1 Wasmannia auropunctata | reverse complement strand
TGTTTGTATATTAATTTTATTTCTCTCAGTGAAGTTTTAAAGGAAAAAGTAGCTCCTGGCAAATAATGACAATTTTTAGTTGAGTAAATAATGACAAGTCAAAAAGCTTTTTTAACATTTGAATATGATTTTCCTAATTTATTTGGGATAATGTGAGATTAGTTACAAGGCAAGATTCAGAATAAATGTGATTTTTAATAAGAAATACTAGCAAATAATGTTATTACTATTATTTATCAATAAATAAAAATTTACATATGCAGAGATGGGATTGAGCTTTTTTTGTATGTTATTCAAATAAAGATTTAATTTTGTAAAAAAAAGCGAAAAACTTTCTACTACACCTAATA
>NW_012091599.1:0-443 GCF_000956235.1 Wasmannia auropunctata | reverse complement strand
CGTGTGCTCTTCCGATCTTTTACAATAGGTATTAGCACGCGGAATTGTGACCAAATGTGGCACTTTTTTGTTAAATAAACTAAAATTAATGTTAATAAAATGAATTGTGACAAATTGTAGTAGAAACCACTGAAATTGATACTGACTATCTGTCCTCGCGTGAAATGTGGCAATATCTTATCGAATGCTCAATCAACGTATCTCTCACTAAATAAAAGTGGTAAAATGAATCGAATGAAACTTATATCATCTAATAATGCACTATTTGTGACTAACTAACATTAATTTCTTATTTTCAGGTAACCCGTCGGCTCTATAATGGCAAAACTTATAAGGTGAGTATCTAACTCGTGAAATTGTGACTCAAACTGATTTTAATCGTATTTTCTCTATGTTTCAGGTACCTGTAAGTGTCTCGCTGCGGAATTGTGGTAATTATCGTC
>NW_012091598.1:0-546 GCF_000956235.1 Wasmannia auropunctata | reverse complement strand
TGTACCCCGCAAGTTTGGGGACCAAACTTAGGTCAGGAAAGGCCGAATTGTGGGGCGCGCACGAGGTATAGCGATTGCGTATGGTTGTGGTGGGGAGGGATGACGTGTACGTATGAGCTGGGGCTGTGTGAGTCGGCGGAATTCGAAGCGAGCAGATCTGTACCGAACGGAAAGGAATAAACACCTTTGACTCATACATGTGTTTCTGTAGCCGTGAGAACCTGCCCATGTATATGTCTTTTGTAACGGAAGTCATTACACAAGTAATATACATTTATGACTTAAAGAAGGAGAAACAATTTTTATGGAATTTTAACTTGGCGCCATTTATTGATATCAGATCTTTTATACAAATATATATATATATATATATATATATTTCACTAAAATAGAGATCGGTATTTAAAGTACCAAAAGAAATAGCATTTAGGTTTATTTTGAAGAAATAATAGATGTACCGCTTAGGTTTTATGTTTAATTTTGTACACCTGTTTTTTGTTAAAAAGAAGATCATAAACATCAAATTTTACTGAGTCGACAAGGCAC
>NW_012091597.1:0-466 GCF_000956235.1 Wasmannia auropunctata | reverse complement strand
TGCCTAAGTGACTGGAGTTCAGACGTGTGCTCTTCCGATCTCTATCAAGAACTATTTATCGCTAACGTATGGCAAAGCTGCAATTTTGCATAATGCTGGATGGGCCTTAACACCGCACATATCCGAAGGATACTTTAACTTTTGCGTGCCGCTCAACATGTTGCTGGGCGTTTGTGAGGATTACAAACGTGTGATTGTTAACGCTCGACACGAATTGATTTTGATACGAGCGCGCAACGATAACAATTGTCTTGTGGGAGACGCCGCGACTGAGCCTAAAGTCGAAATACACAAGGTGCAATGGCAAATGCCTCATGTCATGTTAAAGGTCAATAAACTGTCCATGCTACGAGCTTTGAAAAGCGGCCGATATCTGAGCGTGAGTTTCCGCTCGTGGGATCTGTACGAGTACCCCTTGTTGCAGAGCACTACCAAGCATTCATGGGCTGTGAAGACTGTGACGCAA
>NW_012091596.1:0-379 GCF_000956235.1 Wasmannia auropunctata | reverse complement strand
GAGCTTGGAGTACGGGCGACCTGGCGCAGGAACTACGGGGGCACGCACCGGGCACGCGGCAAACAGGTGGCAGAGCGCGCACACGCGGAGCGCGTGACCGCGCAAGGATGCTAGATCCGTCAGGAGCGCTACCGGGAAGGCGGGCGTCGGAACGGAGGCCCGCGAAGGGCGATACGGCCGGCGATTTCCCCAGGGCCCGGGGTCATCGCCGCGAGCTGCCGGGCGAGATGGCCAACTCGCCTCGCAATACAAGGGCAAAGGACGAGCCCATCTGAAACCACGCCACCACATCCCGGAAATAGGGCGCCCTCGCGAGGGCGCGAGGCGCCCACACGTCACGTCACCTGATTACGCCTGTGCCACGGCAGGACCCCCGCGG
>NW_012091595.1:0-650 GCF_000956235.1 Wasmannia auropunctata | reverse complement strand
ACGCTGCCACATCCCGGATATAGGGCGACCTCGCGAGGGCGCGAGGCGCCCACACGCCGAGTCACCTGATTACGCCCGTGCTGCGACAGGACCTCCGCGGCGCCGTGATTGGTCGCGGCCGACTGCGCCGCTGTGTTGCGCATCCCCGGGCTGGGGGTGCAAACATCGATCCGAGATCGAACGCGATCTATGCCGCTTTTGCGTGCGAACAACCACGGCGAGCGTGCGGCCGATTGAGCGAGCGAGCGAAAGAGAAAGAGCGAGAACGCGCGCCTAGGAGACAGAGAGGAGCGAGAGGCTGCCGATCAGGACCTGCGGACGAGGGACGTCAGGAGGATATCGTGCCGGTGAGGTGACCCTCCTTATCACGCGCAAAGCCACGGGCGGATCGAGAATCTTGTTCGCGCTCTGCGGACGGTAACGCCATTTTCGTGTTAGAGTTTCGTCGCGTGCGCCCCTTTGGCGACGCGTATTTTGTGACTTTTCTTTGGTCTGGCGTATCGGCGTCCGTCTTCAAGCGCGAGGATTCTTAGCAAATTGTGCCGTGAGCTATCGGGAGCGCCGTGAGTCGTACGTCGAGCCACTCGGAGATCGTCGCCGGGAGTGAGCCGCAAAGCCCTCGCACACCTGTGTGCGAGCGTTATTGTAAG
>NW_012091594.1:0-477 GCF_000956235.1 Wasmannia auropunctata | reverse complement strand
AAAACATTAAAAAAAACAATATACGGGTTCCAAGGGGATCACATTCCTTCCAAATTAATATCCAGATCTAACGGTCACCCATCCAAGCCATGACTGCTCTCAATGCTGCTTAACATTTGTGATCGGGAACTGCTGACACTTCGTGATGATCCATGAGTACTTGATGTTAATGGATACTGATTCATAATAGATTAGTTCAATAAGTTATTAAAAAGATAAAATTTTTCTTTATAAATGTTAACATACAATAAATTGATCAGAATGACAGTAAAATACAAATACAACACAATGTAAAATACTGGATCAAGAGAAGTGAAAGCGTCTCGAATGTACGCAAAAATATTTTTGCGTACATTTTTTACATTATTGTTATAGGAAAATTATCCAAACAATTATTTTATAATTCTTAGTTATGGGAGCAAAAATTTAATAAAATTTCGTCATAAAAAGATCGGAAGAGCACACGTCTGAACTCCA
>NW_012091593.1:0-384 GCF_000956235.1 Wasmannia auropunctata | reverse complement strand
CCCCTGTGTGCCTTGTCGACTCAGTTGATGCTATACGAAGTTATTACGTAAACGCAGATGCAGGACAGAATGTCGATGCGATCTCGCTGTGGATTGTTATTAACAATTTCAGGGCCGGCGGAGGACGCAATAGGGCCCGGTGGAGACTGATTTACGTAGATGTGGAAACTGAATGACCAACGACTCGAGAACTCAGGAGTTCTACGGAAATTGGCACTGAAGAGACTTCACTGACTCTAGTAATGGTAATGTTAATGCTAATACTACTGGGCTACTAAGGTGTTAATAAGCTAACAGATGGTAATAAGCTGAACTAAGCATCGCGGGCCTGATGGGCACCCTTTATATAGTCCGATTTCGAGGTCAGTTTCCCCTTCCATCTAA
>NW_012091592.1:0-327 GCF_000956235.1 Wasmannia auropunctata | reverse complement strand
GTAATAAAGTAAAATTTCTCAATTATGTGTTAGAAAGGTCAAACAATAAAATTGTAAGTAAGTCCAAAGTCAAAAATAAAAATTTTTATTTCGTATTTTAACGAGAGAAAATATGCTGCTTAGCATATATTTGTCAATCAATGCATTAACGCATGATTCTCATTATTCAACTTTATCTACAATATATTCCATTCATATCTCACATTAGAGTGAGACGTAATTCGTGGTATAAGAAAATGATGACAGTTCACATAAAATCAGTAAAAAGGTGTACAGTAGTAAAATGTTTTTCATATAGATACTTCACGTAATAACTTCGTATAGCAT
>NW_012091591.1:2868-4207 GCF_000956235.1 Wasmannia auropunctata | reverse complement strand
AGTAGGATCGTTTCTCAAGTACCGATTTGGAAAGTAGTAGATTTCAAGCTGTAAAATGCTTTTTTGAACATCTCGATACGATCATTTTTTACGAAGTTACATTCTCTTGAATTTTGCCTATTTTTGGAGGGTAGAGTAAGTGATGCTTTAATTTTGTTGAGAAGTGTATAATAAATACAGTCTGGCCACGGAATGAAATCAATGATCGCGGATCTTCTATCCATTAAATCATGTTGCAAAAACTTTGAAATCAGTTCTCTTTAAAACCACTCTGCGGTTTGACAGAAATAAGTATAAAAAATATACACTTTATTTAGAAACTTTATTTAAAAACCCTAAAATTATAAAATAAAAAAAATTAACTTTTAACTTTTTAATTACATTTTTTATTAACTTAACTTTTAATACAATTAATTTTATTATAGGCTAATTTGAATCTTAACTAACAAGGGACATGTTACAACTGTTCGGCACCGATTTAATTCTCCTTAGAATATGTTTTTAAACACAAAAATCTAAGAGACACGTATTTTTTTATATGTGCGGAATCTCAGATTTAAGGGGTAAAACACCCTTTTGAAAAAAATTGTTTTTTTCTTTTATGGCGAATATCATGAAAAATATAAAAGATAGAAAAAAATGTTTTAAACAAAAGTTGTACGGTTTGAAGAGTACTTTCAAGTTGTAAAAAAAAATTTTTAAGTTTTTATTTAACAAAATACCTTTACCACTCCAAGTTTCTTTTTAATTAAAGAAATTTTTTTCTCTTCCAAATTGAAGGTTATTTTTTTCTGAATTCAACCGTATATGGTCAAATTAAATTACAAAATATCATTTTCGAGAATTAATTATAAACGCCTCCGTATATACGCTATACTTATGTGCGTTAAATTATCAACAAAACAATATGATATATAAAAAAATGTTTTAAGTAAAATTTTTATACTTTTCTATATGCTTTATAACTGTGCATATTGCATATATGTATATAATTTTACACACACACGCACACGCACACGCACGCACACACGCACACACACACACACACACGCACACGCACACGCGCACGCGCACGCGCACGCGCACGCACACGCACACGTTCGTCGGAGGGGGCGCGGTGGGGCCACGACTCCCGCGACGATCGTATAAATACGGTAAAACGATCGATTTTTCGCTCAATAATCCTTCAATCGATCGCTTGAAGCGGAAGATTTTCGGAGGCGAGAGATTACAAGAAGTGGAAGATTCTCAGAAGATCCGCTCTTTTTAGAGCGACAAGAAGAAATCCGTTCTTTTTAGGGCGAGAGATTAAGATCTGATCATTCATCAGAAACCGATA
>NW_012091591.1:0-595 GCF_000956235.1 Wasmannia auropunctata | reverse complement strand
GTGTGCTCTTCATCTGCAAAAATAAAATCTGCTCTTTTTAGAGCGACAAAAAGCATTCCGCCCTTTTTAAGGCGACCAATATTTTTTTACGTGGAACATTTCTTAGGTAGAAAAGCTTAAGAAAGAAGGAGAAATGTAAAAAAAAAAGAAAAAAATTAGATATCAAATATTAATTTATTGGAAAAAAATATTATACGGCATTACATGAGCGTTCATGTAATACCGTATAATATTGTTTTTTTTTTCAATAAGTTGTTAATATTTAATATTTAAATCTTTTCTTTTTTTCACGTTTTTATCGTTCAATTCACATTCGTTAAGTTCAGTGCACTCTGTGCCGAATTTGCCGCGCTCTGATTGTGAAATTTCAACTAAACATATGTTCGCCTTTCGACAGCGCAGACAGCGCTACAAACATAACCAATAAAAATCAGTCGACTGCTTGCTATTGTCGGGTGAGCGTCTCGTGTGTCAGTAAATTGTCGTGTGTGAATAAATTGTGCGCGTATTTCCTTCTTCGAGTGATTTTTCAGTCGACGAATAATTAATAGGCACGGGATTGATAATCATTAACTAATAAATTCGGTGTTAAAGT
>NW_012091590.1:0-478 GCF_000956235.1 Wasmannia auropunctata | reverse complement strand
TCAATTTATTTGAATTAATCCTTTCCTGTTTATCAGGGATGTATAAAAAAATGATGTATTGAATAAAACTTACGAGATTCTAAATCTGAACATGATTATAATATTTATCTTTTTTAGCTACTTCTTCCTTTCTTTTCTCCGCTGAATGTTTTTTTAATAAATTGGGTTTTGCATATGGGCAGAGTAGTTTTCTCCCATCTTCTCTCAAATTGTTCGCCATCGAAATGCACCTATAAAATTGATGTAATTATTATTTATTGAATTATTATTATACAATACTGTTTTACATACACGTTTAAAACTCATTAACTATACCTCACAAATTACTGCCCTTGCTGGCAACGTGTTTTTCCCGATTAATTTTAACCATTCTTCGCGTCTTTCGATGTTATTTTTCCTGTTGTCAAACGAAATAATCGAAAACCTTTCTCGTTTTACATTTTTACAGCCATCCACACAACAACCAGGCATTTTTTTT
>NW_012091589.1:8120-9256 GCF_000956235.1 Wasmannia auropunctata | reverse complement strand
GATCAATTACATATACATATGATCGATTACATATACATATGATCGATGTGTGTGAGGCTGCAAGATTAGAAATTCTAGCGCCTCTTGTGTCAGAAATTGTAAAAGTACACTTTTCCCACTCCGCAACTGGTCGACGATAATGACAATGACGTTTCTTAATCTGAAATTCCTACATTTCGGACTTTGCATTGCAATATCTCCGCTCGTAGGACATGTAGAAAAAAAATAAAAAATATTTCATTACACAAACCGAACCCAAGCTGTCGATTAAGCCTACTTGGAATTTAATCGGTTCGACCGTTATTAAGATCTCAAAATCTCGGGTGCTCGCAACGCGACGGCTCGCGTTAAGAGACCCAGCATGGCTTGTTAAACACTTGACACCAAGCCACTACCGTGTCTCCTGATAACGAAACAAATGATGAAAAGTTTGAAGATTATCGAGATGACGAAGAGGGCGAAAATGTAATGTAATGTAATATACATTTGAGAAAAAAAGCTGATTGAGAGCACGCTTTTCGTTTTCGCCGTATTTGACTGGTTTTTGTCTTAATTCGAGAACTACGCGGAATAACAATCTTCGTTAATAAATAGATTTCTCGGCCAATATTTGACATATAGAATATTTAAACAAAATTACAGAAAAATTTTGTCAAAATTTAATATAAATTAATGTTCATTAGTCTTTAATTCTGCTTTCCACACAAAACTATTATGAAATCAAAAATATAATTTAAAGGAAAGGTGTCAATAAGGCCGTTTTTTGGACCACGTCAGAATCGCTCCAAACTGTGGTATTTTCTTCCTACCGATGTAGCTCACAACCTCCTAGAACCGTTTGCTGTCCGAGCAATTAGAGTCTGAGAACGGGCAACTTGAAATCTCAAAAATCAATGGAGTTTTTCACATGGTGGTAGTGCCGGTCTCATTTCAGCATGTCATTGTTGAGCTTCCATCACCATATTTTCTCAAAAACTACTAGAGTATTTGCTGCTTTAAACACGAAAGGGAGCTCATCAGACCTTCATGCATTCAAGATAGAATCAAGCCTGGTATTTTGAACGGATTGCCATATTACTGAACAATCATGCAATAGCATCCCTTGCGATGAATTGGACGATACTACTATAAGCCCA
>NW_012091589.1:0-1008 GCF_000956235.1 Wasmannia auropunctata | reverse complement strand
AATTTCCATGCAATTATTTAGGCTTGGATTTATCTGGAATTCCAAGTATGCGTCGAACAGAACGGGATTCGCAGACAAGAATTGCTGTGCAACATATTTAAAATTCCAAAAATAAGTTGGATATAACAGGATTTTCAGTGCAAGAAACTGCATTTGGCCAGTTATGTCCAAATTCATATACGGACATGCTTGGCATTTTTAGCAGAATGGAATTCTTTAACAAAATTCGGCAAGTCTAGCGCTTCCTGGTTGATTGCTTATCACCATGGATTGAGATGGGAAGACGGGATGATTCCGTAAAGCATGGCGAAACGCCTGATTGCAACAGCTGTATTTGGAGAAAAGAATGATATCAACGAGGCTATCGTGTACGTTAAAGGATATCAAAAACGAGAATGGCTCGGTGATATGCTTGATGCGAGAGACGGCGTAGTCATGGAAACTCTGGATGCCGATTACGAAGATGTAGTTTCTTTGAATAATCTAAGTGTTATTAATACTATGCGCTGTGGAAAACATGTTAAGAATTGCGCATTACAAAATGTATTTAAAATATATAACTGGTAGTCACACCATCAAATAAAACTGTGGACCATAATAGTGATAATAGATCAGGAGAAGGAGCGCAATGAAGGGAAATCCACAAATGACTCCGAATACGAATAACAGCTTGGAATATATTTTCAGGATATAATTACAAAAGTAGGAATGTCAGTGTAGATATTCGGTTAAGATGGATTGACTCCAGGGAGAGGTAGGAAGTAAATCGGGTGGCACCCGAAGGTGCCCGCGCCGAAAGGTGCGAAGGCTGGCGCCGGTTGAGCTCGTCTACTCCTCCGGGGAGGAGTTCTCCTCGTCCTCCTCGCCGAAGAGCTTCCGCAGCCGGGCCTGGAGGTGCGGGTTGCGCTGCACCGACGTAATAGCCCGAATCTTAGGGAGCTGCGACGTCCGCGCTCGTTTCGCCCGGAGCTCCCGGAAACGTTCCGGTGTCCTGGAACGCTTCGACGG
>NW_012091588.1:0-320 GCF_000956235.1 Wasmannia auropunctata | reverse complement strand
TTTAATTAAGGTAGTACACTCGCGACAATACTATCCAAAAGTTAGGTCCCATCGCGTGCTCGGTGGCAATACTTCCATTCCCACCAGTGAGAGAAAACATTTGGTTGTACATACCTGTCCATAGGCCGCACGCACACGCGGAAAAAAATTGATTCAGATAGACGCAGACTAACGCAACTCAACTGGCCGCCTCCTTCACTCGTCTCCATATGTCAATTAAAATCGAAAATAACATTTTTTTCAAGGCTCTATTTTCCAAACTAAACGGTAAAAAAAGGTTTGAAAAAATATTTTCACAATATCCGTTTCATGTCCCTTTA
>NW_012091587.1:0-303 GCF_000956235.1 Wasmannia auropunctata | reverse complement strand
TAAATCTTCAGATGATTGTGTAATGACCCAATTACTTTATAAATTGTTGAAGAAATCGAGAAAATAGGCTTTAGGGTTCATGGATTAGTCTGTGATATGGGTCCGAAAAATCAAGCTATATGGCGCAACTTAGGAGTAAACGTTTCGAGGGATAACGTTGTACCGTTTATAGATCATCCCGTACGAACTGGTAATTCTTTTTATATTTTTCCAGATGTTCCACATCTTTTAAAAAATTTACGAATAGCGTTAACCAATAATTCCATCATTATAATAGCCCAATCAATTGTAGAGTCTGAAAAT
>NW_012091586.1:0-583 GCF_000956235.1 Wasmannia auropunctata | reverse complement strand
TAATTATAACGCAAGATTAAGTATTTACTGTACAGCAGACTGTAATAAAAAAAACGCAAGCGAGAAGTCGAAATCGTCGGAATAAATGATAAAATTGTTTGGAGAGTTAAATATTGTAAAGTCGATTTTATAAAGTATTGACTGTCTAATCAATACAAAACAGCGGCTGCGAACAACATACTAGCAGTATGGTAGAGATATTTTGTAAGTTTGGCTGTTTTTGTAAGAGTCACACGCTGAGAGTCGACAGATTTCCCCCACATTAAGAACTAAAAAAATTGTTTTCTCAAAAACGAGACAAAACACGTTCTTGAGTTTTTTTTCTAAAATATAGGAAAACTGAAAGTATATAAAAAATATTTTTTCAGATTTTTCGACTCTCTCCCCGATTGTTAAAAAAATTAGTTGAAAAGTTTATTGTTAAATAAACAATGGAAAACAAAACATTTTTGGAATCTTCATTTTTTTCTTGTAAACTAGAACATTTTTCGCGTATTTTGAAAAAAAAAGCAGTTAGCTAGCATTATTATTAACAGAGCTATGAATTTTTGAGATCGGAAGAGCACACGTCTGAACTCCAGTC
>NW_012091585.1:0-431 GCF_000956235.1 Wasmannia auropunctata | reverse complement strand
GAACAGGCTAACTGGCACGTATTGAAAACTGTATCTTGAAGTTGAGCTCTCTCCTTCATTGTATAACAAGCTCCCAATTGTCGCAACGTCATTGTCACGAATCAGCATAAAGATTACTGTCTATAGTATGAATATACATATAAACTTGCTCAAAGAAATGGATTGAAAAAGAACTTGCTGCAGTGTCTGCATTTTAATTCTTTCGGCTAAATATTTGAATTATAATACAAATTTATATGTACTTATTTCTTTCCAAAAAATCTTGCCACATAATATACGAATCATACTAAAAATATGATATATACCGGTTGTAAGAAAATAATGTCTTCACATTTGTTGAAGCAGTATTTTAGAAGTTTCACAAAAATAATGGATTCGCTAAATGATAGTTTTTTTATATGGTAACGCCAAATTAGTATAAGCTAAAGCGA
>NW_012091584.1:0-652 GCF_000956235.1 Wasmannia auropunctata | reverse complement strand
ACTAACTAACATTAATTTCTTATTTTCAAGTAACCCGTCGGCTATATTTTAGCAAAACTTATAAGGTGAGTATTTAACTCGTAAAATTGTGACTCAAACTGATTTTAATCGTATTTTCTCTATGTTTTAGGTACCTGTAAGTGTCTCGCTGCGGAATTGTGGTAATTATCGTCGCAGGTAAGTATATCTTTTATAAATTGTGACTAATCTTTATTTTAACGCATTTTTATTCGCTTTTTGCGTGTTTTAAACATGTTTCGACTAGAATCGAACGTATATAATATAAATATCGCGCTCACTCATTTTTCATGCATTTCACTCAGTGCGCTTACAAAAAATTATTATAAATAAAAACGGTCATACAAAGTATATCTTGAGCCTGTATATAAAATACATTTTTTTTTTAAAAGAAAACATCATTAAAATATTCGCAACATCTTGCGTGACATGTAAAACTCATAATCTCGAATACATAATAATTTCAACCCGTAACACATTTGCGCTATTCGTCAAGCGACTTTTCTAAAATATATATTATTAAATCGAAAACTGAGGCTAGTACATATGCCCCCACAAAACAAATAAAAAATGTGGTCATAGACCGCAATGTCTCTTTAACTGTCATTATCACTCGAGCGTTTTAATTATTGCT
>NW_012091583.1:0-637 GCF_000956235.1 Wasmannia auropunctata | reverse complement strand
CTCCGCGCCTTCCGACATCTTTTTCACCATAGAACAAACGCATATGGATCAAGACAATAACAAAAACCCGAGCCATCGAGCTCAAGGACTATGCCCCCGGACAGTAAAAATTACACTACAGAGATGTGACGCGACCACGGAGAAAGGACCGACCTCGAGTTCGAAGTCGGAGTCGCCAAGTCACAACAGCAGCCTTCGAGCTGCCCGCATCATGCCAGAAAGATGCGATAGAGACATAACAAGATGCGATAGAGACATAACGAAACGAAACAAAGTTTCGTTTTCGTTTTCGGGAAGAGCGACTAGCCCAGTCGCAATCCCGCAAACCTCGGATAAACGAACCTCAAAAGAGGTAATGGACCCAGAACGAGGCCACACTCACAAACTTCGAACTGCCCGCATCGTACTAGAAAGATGCGATAGAGAAGTGTCGAAACGAGACAAAGTTTCGTCCTCGGGAGGAGCGACCAGCCCAGTCGCAATCCCGCAAACTTCCACGAATATCGAGACCACGGGAGTTAGGATACTGCAGCTGAACATGGTCCGTTCAACAGCGGTAACGGGTGAGGTGCGTCAGCTCATTGCAGAGAAGCGACTTGACGTCCTGTTATTGCAGGAACCATACGTCAGGAAGCAG
>NW_012091582.1:0-474 GCF_000956235.1 Wasmannia auropunctata | reverse complement strand
TACAAAATAAAACTAGAAAAAACAAGAAAAAAGTAGTCTAAATTCATAAATAATTAAACTGAGTTTCTACATATAATTTTATACGACTACGGTTTTCTTTTCCTTTCCAAAAACTTTCATAATTTTTTAGGTGTTGTAATTTCATTTATTTCTTTCATTTCAGTTTATTTAACTTAATTTTATTCACTTACATAATGTACCTGGGTACATTAGTTCGTTTTACAAAAATTACATGTGTGGAATATATGAATTGATGTGACACAATAATATTTATTACTTATCATTCTTGTGAAATCGTTTCGCTTATTCTTTAATGTATTGACACTACCATAATCATTTATTTCATCTTTAAGCGTTTGAATTTGCCACGTATTAATGACGTAGTTAAGCTGCAATTCTCATTGGTTGTCTGGCTTTACCATGCGCTAGAGTCCTAGATTATCAGAGAAGCGCGACCGGCTTATGGCAGTATCA
>NW_012091581.1:0-418 GCF_000956235.1 Wasmannia auropunctata | reverse complement strand
ACGTGTGCTCTTCCGATCTTATTTCTGACTGAAATATCATCGTCTACGTTTGTAAGAATCTCATCCAACCATTTTTTTTTATTATATCCTTTTACATAGACAACCACTTCCATGTCTTCACCATAATTTCCCAAATATATTTTACTTCTAATCATTGCTCGAGCCATACCGTAATCCATGTCGCCATCGTCCCAATGTAATCCATGGTGTTAACCATGTCGCGTGCGCCCTTTCAATGTCTGTTAGTAAATACATTGGCATAGCTTCTTTAAATATTCGGTGTATCAGTTGTTTTCCTCGCTTTAATATGGCTACTTCTTTGACCACGAATTTCTCACGAACGATGAAGCCTTGCAAATCCACGAAGATTGGATTCGTTAGTTGCTTGTGCGACATTGTCATTTATTACTCGACAACT
>NW_012091580.1:0-356 GCF_000956235.1 Wasmannia auropunctata | reverse complement strand
ATATGTAATATGCATACGTTCAGCCAATTGTTGCAGTTGTATGTTGGTAGTTGCACCTGTTGGAAATTTTAACGTATTTTTGGTTTTTTTTTTCCGCATCGAGACGCCTCGGCCGCGCTTATACGGAGTGAGATAAACTCCGTGACCTTCCATGACGCGATTGTGACGTTTCAATTCTTCCAGCTGACGCTGCGCGGCTTTATTATCGCTCACGGCCTTCGCGACTCCCGCCGCCCCGCCGACCAACGAACCAACAACACCCAACAGTGGCAAGAGTGGCAGGATACCTCCGCGTTTAGCTACCGGAAGTATTCGCTTGCTCCTTTTCCTCTTCGTTTTTAAACCCATGCCGAATA
>NW_012091579.1:0-301 GCF_000956235.1 Wasmannia auropunctata | reverse complement strand
ATTTTATTTTAATATTAGCACGCCGTAAACATAATTTATTATATAATAATTATAATAATTATCATATGCATTAGAAGTATTAGACTTAAAATTCGAAATTATTATGATTATTAATATCTGAATATACATATTACGGTACACATATTATATATTTTAAAAACGTAAAATAATAGGGAAACTTTAAATAACACAATTAACTGTTTTAACCCAGAAAACACAAAGTTACATGTAACGTAGTACTTGTTAGTTGTAATTTTCCACTCATGTGCTATATTATAGTTATATTGTTAAATAGGAAATT
>NW_012091578.1:0-464 GCF_000956235.1 Wasmannia auropunctata | reverse complement strand
AAGTGACTGGAGTTCAGACGTGTGCTCTTCCGATCTGATGAATGTAAATTAACCAATGTGAAACTTTATTTAAATTCAGAATTTTATCCGTACGACGACTTAAATCTAGACTTTGATAAAAACAGATACGCCATCCTGTTTGATATGTATGCTCGTTTTCATAAAACTTATTACGGATCCACAAACGATGAAACGCTGTTAACCGTAGGTTCATTTTTGGTAGAATGGACCTTTCGTAGTCAATTGAACTGCACGCGACAAAACGAGTCCGTCAAGAGTCGCTACCGTGGATGTGCGAATAGAATTTGACTGTAAAGAAAATGTGCCGGAGAATACTACAGCCTATTGTCTCATCTTACACGATCGCGTGATTGAATATTGCCCATTATCCAACGTTGTGCGCAAAATCACATAACTTGCCACCTCTGCAAATATTCTCATCATCCGAGATAAAAACTGTGACA
>NW_012091577.1:0-597 GCF_000956235.1 Wasmannia auropunctata | reverse complement strand
TCGGCAGCCAGGGACGGCCCCTCGATCGAATCTGTTCCGGAGGGTGAGCTGCCTGAGCGTGCCAACCCGGGAGCGCACCTGAGGGTACCGCCGACGAGAAGGATACCGCCGCTAAATTTGAATGTCGCGCGCGGGGACGCAGGACCCGCGGCGCTACGCACCTCGCGCGATTCGCGGAGGTCGCGAGCTCGCACGCCCGCCAATTAGGGGCGCGGAGAAAGATACCACGTGGGCCCACCGGCCCACCGAGCTCACGGAAGCAGCAGCCCTCAGCACTTGTGCTGTGGTGACCGAGGTAGAAGGACGCAGGACGAGGCATATTACGAGCCCGTAAATTGTGAGAGAGAGAGACGGATTGTCCGCGGAGAATCCAGCCGAGACGAGCTACCGTTCCCGCTACGAGGAGTTTTCGGTGAGACGAACGCACCATTATAAAGCCGCCGATTTATACTTGTGTCAGACGGGACGCGAGGAACTCGCGTCCAGACTTGCCGTTCTCGTTTTGTGATTCGGCCATCGCCGATAAAGATTCCGTATATCCCGGCGCCCCGTCTGACTTTGCGTATCAAGAGATTTTGTTACAGGACCGTCGCGCTA
>NW_012091576.1:0-340 GCF_000956235.1 Wasmannia auropunctata | reverse complement strand
GTATTTTTATATAATAAAATTCTATATCTACATATATATATTTATATTTTTAATAATTATATTTTTGTTTTTATCGATTTTTTTCTTACACTACTAAGAGCCCATCCAGACAAACTTGCATATGACGTAAAGAGCATTTACTATGGGTTTCGGAGCGTTTGTGAATATTCAATAACAAGACCTATCTAAACAAACTTGTATAACTGCATAACCATATACATAAAGAAAATTATTCACATTTTACGTTCACATTTTATGTTCTTAATTGTAATAAAAATGTGATTGAATAATTTTCTTTGTGCATATGATTATGTATTGTGACGTAATAACTTCGTATAGA
>NW_012091575.1:0-366 GCF_000956235.1 Wasmannia auropunctata | reverse complement strand
CTGAAAGAATCGACAGTAATTAATAACAATAAGAAAATAACAAGTGTATTGAGCGGACGAATATTACATTCAGAACTACAGACGAGAATACGGTAACCGACGGAAATACTTGAGACGCGCAACAATGCAGCGTACTCGGCGTAACAGACTCGCAATTCGCGCTTTCACGATCGTACGACAAGATCGTGTCTCGGAAACGGAAATTTAAGAGCGGTTTCTCTTTCGGCGGTACGACTCGCAGATTACCGGCCCGTCCGCGTGACATGCAAAATCATGAAGCATGCAGTGCGGGCGTGATATTCGCGGGTACGCCGGCGCGGAGCGCTCGGCGTACACGGGCAGCGTGATCGACACACGAAATCGGAA
>NW_012091574.1:0-593 GCF_000956235.1 Wasmannia auropunctata | reverse complement strand
ATGACTTTGCGGTACTGTAACGTGGTTAGTTGTTGTCGATACATCAATTGTGCAATATTCCCGACATGGAGGATCGCGAGAGAATAGCGCAACAGATTGAAAAAACGAGCGATTTTATTCGCAAAAAATGTCGCGCTTTGAAAACTGGTAGAATGGAAGAATATATCGCGCTGTAGAGACACTTTAATCCCATCGTCGAGCCTCTAAAACGAATTGCTGAAAATATCGCCGACGATGAATTGGTCGAGAACGAATCGTTCTTTTCGGGAGTAGACGATGGATATATGAAACCAACACCTAAACGATAAAAATCAAGCGCCTCGTTAGACAATTCTATACTGGCTTCCACTCCGGTTAAATCAATGCTGAAACGTTCGAAAACTGTGCCGTCTACTTTGAATGAAATGTCTGAAATATTACCATCACACGATGAATCGTACGCCCCCTCCGTTGAAGAAATTTTCGAAATCGCCAATGAGCCGCTCGTAACATCCGTTCGAAACCAATTGCAAACATCCGAGGGACAAGAAAAGCTACAAATGCACTATGGTCCTTTGGAGCAAAAATATCTGGGGGCGGTCCTAAGCGGTAAA
>NW_012091573.1:0-332 GCF_000956235.1 Wasmannia auropunctata | reverse complement strand
TTTTTGTTTTATTTTTAAAAGAATGCATATTTTAATTTAAAAAAAAGTTTTATTATTTTTTTATTTAATAAAGAATAATTATTAAAGAACAGTTATTACATATATAATACATATAAAAAAAAGTTTTGTTAATTTACATGCAAAGAAAGAAAGTTTTGTTAATTACTCAAATTTTTATTTGCATTTTATTATGCATTTTTTCTTGTATGTGCAGTATCACATTATTGTAAACGTGCAATATTACATTACAATTTTGATTTAATTCTACTTGATATAAATAATTTGATGTTAATTTTTTGTAAGAAAGATAAAAATATATATATGGTCTAAAA
>NW_012091572.1:0-424 GCF_000956235.1 Wasmannia auropunctata | reverse complement strand
TACTATACTGAAAAATTGTTTATAATTGTAGAAGTTTGATCCAGAATTGGGTGGAGCCTGGATTCTCATATGACGCCCATCTATTGCTCCTAGACAATTAGGAAACTGCCACTTATTCATAAACTCTTCGCTAATTGATTTCCAGTCCTCTTTACTAGGAGTTTTTAAAACAGTGCTCGGAATTAGTTGCTCTTTTCGGCTCGTTCTCGAAGGCGCCGCCTACCAATCCCCCACTATCGCTCGAGGCCCAACGACTAAGCCGCCGATCGCTCTCAGGAGCGTTTCATATCAAAAATGCGCCCAAATTGTATTTTCCGATAAACTATTATTAAAAGTTTCTTTATTAAATAATCTTTACAAAAATAGAATTTTTTTTTAAATGTATTAGATGTTATGTAATAATTTTTATAACGATATATTTTCA
>NW_012091571.1:0-332 GCF_000956235.1 Wasmannia auropunctata | reverse complement strand
ACAGCATCCAAGGTCGTTTCCTGAAAATAAAAGGTAGATAAACAATTAGCGAAAGAGTTAAAAGAATCAGTTTTATAATATACTTACCCGAGAAAGGTTGTAGATCAGCATCAGCTTGAGGGAAACCTGAAACAGAGAAAGATTAATTAGTTTGAGACCACAATTCAGGTACTTTACAATATTCATATGTGATTTAACCACTTACTTTTCCCCAATAGAGTTGAATGTGCCACAATTCAGTCATATTTTATTTTCCTGTGAAAAGAGACCCACAATGGTCCACAAATCGAATAAGTTATATTGTTAATTAGTTAAAAAGTTAATTTGGCAAA
>NW_012091570.1:0-372 GCF_000956235.1 Wasmannia auropunctata | reverse complement strand
GTCCAATCGAACTGATACCCCTGTTCTATCAAACTGATACCGCTGTTCTATCAAACCGATACCCTTGTTCTATTGAAACCGTCAGTCGAATCGATACTACTGATCTGTCAAACTGCTCGTCAGTTCAATCGAACCGCCTGTCGAACTGTCTGTCTGTTGAACTGCCTGTCTGTCCAAAAAACCGCCTGTTGAACTGTCTGTTGAACTGCCTGTTTGTCCAAAAAACAGCCTGTCGAACCGGCTATTGAACCTATTCTATCGCTATCATTCCTAACGGCGTAGAAATGTTCTTTCGTTCGACGACCAGGTAGAAATTTGATCCGCGTCAAAGATGAACGTGTCTCGCAATCATCGCAGTGTAGTAGTGCCATA
>NW_012091569.1:0-339 GCF_000956235.1 Wasmannia auropunctata | reverse complement strand
TTCGGTCCGGGCTAGGGGACCGAGGCGTGATCGCCGCGTTGATCCGCTCCGTAAGGGACCGCCGGTCCCGTAACCGATCGCTTAGGTGGCGGAGTGTCGGGGGGAGTACGAGGCGTACGACGGACAGCGTTCAACCAATACGTGCGTAAGCACGAGTCGCACACACTAGGCGCGAAATACAAATTGCAACACAGGCACCTCATGATTTGGCAAACGAATGCCACGAGGACTCTATACAAGTGTATCCGACGGAAACTCGGAGCGCACTAAGAACTCGTAAAAAGATTAGCGATGGCGTAACGAAATGTAAGGTAAGGATTCAAAGAATAGTAATCCTTA
>NW_012091568.1:0-332 GCF_000956235.1 Wasmannia auropunctata | reverse complement strand
TCTATTCAGCTGATCACTAGCATAGATCATCTGTTACTAATAAATGTTTACAGATTATCACGAAGCAACAGTTCCCGATCGATCACCAAAGTTAAGCAGGTTCGACTAGGTACATAGCTTGGATGGGTGACCGCTTAGAAATACAAACTTATAAAATTAGTTTTCAAACCTATTTTTTTAATCATAATTTTGTGTATTTTCTTTTATTTTCTGATATAAAATGCTGATTAATAAAATTTTGCGATTTTTCTCCGAATATTCCTGTGCTTGTGCATTTTTCCAACTATATTACATTGCAATGCTGCTGTGATATTTCGTTGTAATATTACAAA
>NW_012091567.1:0-419 GCF_000956235.1 Wasmannia auropunctata | reverse complement strand
TATTGTTGTAGTCTTTCCATCCATCGTGCCAGTTGTCCATCTAAATCTTTAAAGGATAGTAACCATTTAAGTGAAACATGGTCTGTCCGAACCAAAAATCTTCGTCCATAAAAATAGTGATGAAAAGATCTTATCGATTCAACGATGGACAAGAGTTTTCGTCGGGTAACACAATAATTTCTTTCGGCTTTATTTAACACACGACTAAAATATGCTATGACTCTTTCGATTCCGTCTTGTTTCTGTGATAAAACTGCGCCAATACCGAAATTCGATGCGTCAGTATCTAAAATAAATTCTCCTTCTTCTTTCGGAAAAGAAAGAATTGGTGAAGAAGTAAGAGCCTGTTTCAATTTAATAAAAGAATCTTGGTGTTGTTTTTCCCAAACAAATTTTACTTAATTTTCTGTAAGCGCATA
>NW_012091566.1:0-351 GCF_000956235.1 Wasmannia auropunctata | reverse complement strand
GTCCCCGAGTTTCGATTCCGCTGTGTCGGTCACGCTTGCCCCGTGTACGCCGAGCGCTCCGCGCCGGTGTACCAGCGAATATCACGCCCGCACTGCATGCTTTCCGATTTTGCATGTTACGCGGATGCGAGGGGCATGCAATCTGCGAGTCGTGCCGCCGAATGGGAAACCGCTCTTAATTTTCCGTTTTTCTGAGATACGATCTCGTCTTACGATCGTGAAACACGCGAATTGCGAGTCTCCGTTCACTTCGTGCACGCTGCATTGTTGCGCGTCTCGAGTGTTCCCGTCTCTTATCGTATTTCCGTTCGTATTTTCAAATGTAATATTCGTCCGCTAAATACACTTGTT
>NW_012091565.1:0-504 GCF_000956235.1 Wasmannia auropunctata | reverse complement strand
CGCAATTTGATTCGCGGCGCGCAATCTTTCTCGTAATTCCTGCGCATAATCGTCGTACGAATACGTTTGTTTCGGCGGTTTCGTGAGCGCTGTGGACAGAGTGGCACGATGCCCGTACATGAACTCAAACGGTGTCAATCCCGTGACTGTGTGCGGTGTCGTATTATACGCAAACATCGCGTAGGGCAGCCACTCGTCCCAATCAGACTGTTCTTCGTTAATATAATGCTTTAAATACTCCGCGAGAGTACGGTGAGAACGTTCCAACGCGCCGTTACTCTCCGGGTGATACGCTGTTGTTTAAATCTTTGTAATCTTCAATAACTTGCATACATTTTTGAATAGTTCGCTCGTGAAATTTGTGCCCTGATCCGTCAGGATCTTTTCCGGTGTTCCGTGCTCTACTATTATTCGAGTCGCGAATGCCTTTGCCACCGACGCCGCTTCCTGGTTCCGGCAATGGGATGGCCTTACTGAATTTGGTTAGGCTATCCTGAAAGGTCA
>NW_012091564.1:0-407 GCF_000956235.1 Wasmannia auropunctata | reverse complement strand
TGACTGGAGTTCAGACGTGTGCTCTTCCGATCTTGTTAAATGTTTACAAATAAATTAATAAATTAATAATATATACACTGTTAAATCTATAGTGTCAACCTAAATCTATAGTGTTTAATTTTATTAACTCGCTACTGCTCCTACTTAATAGTTATTTTAACCCAATTTGGGTTAAATTTGTATTGTTTTAAATTATTGAACTCCATTGTTTTAGTTAAAAATAACTATTTATTAAGTAGGAGCAGTGGTGAATTAATAAGGTTAAATTAAGGTTAAGTTATTTTAACTAATGAAACAATGGAGTTCAATAATTTAAAATAGTTTAAATTTAACCCAAAGGGTTAAAAAGTAACTATTTATTAAGTAAGAGCAGTGGTGAGTTAATGAGATTAAACACTATAGATTTA
>NW_012091563.1:0-462 GCF_000956235.1 Wasmannia auropunctata | reverse complement strand
CATTCGTTTGCCAAATCATGAGGTGCCTGTGTTGCAATTTGTATTTCGCGCCTAGTGTGTGCGACTCGTGCTTACGCACGTATTGGTTGAACGCTGCCCGTCGCACGCCTCGTACTCCCCCCGACACTCCGCCACCTAGGCGGTTACGGACCGGCGGTCCCTTACGGAGCGGATCAACGCGGCGATCACGCCTCGGTCCCCTAGCCCAGACCGAAGGCTTCGTGTGACCCTGTACGTGCGGACAGGTCAGCGTACGGTGGTGGAGCTTCCCCCACCTTACTCTTTGTTTTAAGGTAAGTGTTTTTTCTATTTATTAACGCTTTCTTATTTCTATCGCTATCTGTTAATTCCCCGTTTTTTTTGCTCTATGGCTAATTCTCCACAAAATGTTTAAGGCGATTCGCGTGTACGCGTAGGGTTCTCCGTCCCCTTTTTATTGTGAAATTTACTTCGCTATGCTTC
>NW_012091562.1:0-349 GCF_000956235.1 Wasmannia auropunctata | reverse complement strand
CGGTTGGTCATTCAGGAGATGCGAGCGCCCATTGTATCAAATAATGCCACGCAATATGTGTCCTATTTGCCCCTTGATAAATGCTGCGGTGGAAGCACGACAAAACAATGATGCATGACGAAGGCTCCTCCTAGATACCGAAGACGAGGATGAATCTAATGAAAATGAAGAATAAGGTATGTGTCACAGCATAAGTGTATATAATTCTTATTTTACAATATATGCATATATTAGCAGAAAATATCAAGATTTGAAATTCTATTTTAGGTGAGCTTCGACTCGACTCCAGTCATACATGTTATGATAACATGGAGTTATGCTTACCGAGCAGCCCGAAAAGGTCCTTGGA
>NW_012091561.1:0-348 GCF_000956235.1 Wasmannia auropunctata | reverse complement strand
CGAGCTACATATTCCCGGCTATCAGTTTTGCGGCCCAGGCACTCGTCTGCTGAAACGAGTGGCCAGAGGTGACACGGGTGTGAATCCATTGGACGCGGCGTGCCGCGAACACGATATCGCGTATTCTCGTAGCAGCGATCTCACTGATAGACACGCGGCGGACGAGATACTCGCCAGGAGAGCCCTGGGACGCGTTGTCGCGAGAGATTCGGCTCTGGGTGAGAGAGCCGCAGCTGCTGCAGTCTGGGCTGCGATGAAAGCAAAACCAAGATCGGCATGGGTATGAAAGCGAAAACGCGCAAGAGGAAAATGGTGAAGAAACGAATACTTCCGTCGGCGAAACGAGGA
>NW_012091560.1:0-363 GCF_000956235.1 Wasmannia auropunctata | reverse complement strand
TATCCCCTGTGTGCCTTGTCGACTCAGTCTAAAAGACGAGGTAATAGTCCGTGACGAACGAATGGTTTTAAAGGGAGTCACAGGCCATCAAATATACACGATCGGAAAAATACGAGCGACAGTACGACTCGGAGATCAAAAAATTAAGCACACCATGTATGTAGTACGGGATGATTTTCCGACTAACTACGAAGGGATACTTGGCATAGATTTTTTAATGAAACACGCAGCCAAATGCGATCTCAAGAATAAAAACGTGCGCATCGGAGACACGGTTCTCAAATTACATCCCGAAACGGCATTTGAAAAATACGCGCTAGCACCCCGTAGCGAAACAATTATACGGGCTAGAACCGACAAAAA
>NW_012091559.1:0-1457 GCF_000956235.1 Wasmannia auropunctata | reverse complement strand
TGTATACTTAGGTTATAAAATGCATTTATTTGTATTTTAACTGTCGACATAACGAAAATGAAAACTGCATATGTTTGCAAAGCGAAAATCAATTTCATTTCTACACTGTAGATATTATTACGACAAGAGTACTTGTCGTGAAAAATTTGCAATAGGAAGTTTCACATTCTGGTATAAGATTTAACGTGTGACGTTAGGAATCG
Source organism: Wasmannia auropunctata (assembly GCF_000956235.1). NCBI lineage: Eukaryota > Metazoa > Arthropoda > Insecta > Hymenoptera > Formicidae > Wasmannia > Wasmannia auropunctata. Next base: position 1,254 of record NW_012091559.1, on the reverse strand, counting down.
TGAGATACAGGACACTCCTGTGTACGCGGGACATCTGGTGGGATCACTCCCCCCCCCGTCTCCCCCCATGTAAGAGATGTAACTTTAACGTATCGATCACGCAACCGGTCTGCAGGCCGCGTTCCCGTACACGCGACGCATTCACGTCGACAGCCGTGATTTGTCCCAGGGTACCGAGGAAGCGACGCGGCTCGATAGCGGAGAGCACAATGCACGTGTACTCAAGGCGGCCCGCGCCGTATGCATACAATGCATGCAGGTGCCGCATACGCGCGCCTTAACGGCGACTTAGAGCCGTGCTAAATGGTACCCGAACCTTGATACAGCTCAAAGGCCATGTGTCTGGTATCCCTGGCCCATCAGTCTCGGTGCACAACAACGTGCTCACCGTCGTTTGCCGTGATCTAGGTGAGTCTCTCTCTCTCTCTCTCTCTCTCTGCCTCAGCGTCGCACTGCCTTTCATTTCGAGTATCGTAAGCAGCTTTTCATGAGCTGCTTACGTTTTAACAGGCGACCGCGCCGAGCACTTCTTCTTTCGGCCGAAGCTCGGCCAAACGTCGTGTCGTCACAAAGCGCTTACAGTGCGTTTTACAGCGGCTACTTAACCCCACCGACGTGAAATTCTGCCTCCAGGAAAACAGGCTATCCTGTAGCTCATTGAATTTACCCATGTCTTTACTAGCGTACTCTGTGCAAGAGAAATTTCTCTACATATCGTAAATGTCATATTTCATGGTGTAATCTGATTCGTCGCCGCTATTAATGAAGTTAACGTAATTGCTGATTATATTATAGTATAACAAGATAAAAAAATATTTTTAATAACGAATGTGATTATGTGAACATTCAGAATGTCATATGTCAGATTGAAAGTTGTTGTTGGGAGACATAGCGAATTCAGATCGTTTTAATATAATTTGCACAAAATATAATGGAATGTATTATTCAAGAAAGTTCTGTTTTAAATTATGACAGATGCGATGATTGAAGTTATAAGCATGTTATCGAACTATCGTTTCAATCTTTTTATCATCCAATGTCCCGAGAAATGCGTATGGCAATTTAAAATCATTCATTTGCATACAAATATGGAATATGGATAGACTATCTGTATTCATGATGGGGTTCTAAAATTTGCCATTACAGTCTCTAACGATCCTGTATCACCGTCGTTAAAAGATAACGCTTTCTAAGATAGTCCGTACTCCCAGTAATAAAGATTACGTCGGCGATATTGATGGGCGAAATGCTGGG
>NW_012091558.1:0-1463 GCF_000956235.1 Wasmannia auropunctata | reverse complement strand
AAATGCATATTTTTTACACGCTTATATATATTATTGTAAAATTAACCGTGTAAAAATATGCATTTAACTGTGTAAAACACAGATAAAATGTGTAAAAATATAAATGCGTAAAATGTCACTACAGATTTACACACTTGGATTTGGAGTGTATACATATCTTATCTATCTATATCTTATCACAAGGAATTCTAGAGATTCTTCGATGATTGTTGAGTCGCGAGTAGATTAGTAGATAATGGAGAATTGGATCTCACGTAACAATAATAGAAAGAAAGGACAGTTTTCGTGCAGTTTTAATCGTTAGGATAAGTTAAGCTGAGGATAATAAACTAAGAAGCTTTCGTAATTTGTACAAATGCTAGGTCGTAATATCCGTAAGAGCGTTACGGTTTCTCGTACGTCAATATCCGGGACGAGGATAAAAAACACTGCCGCGTATAGTGGAGGAGAGCCCAAGAGATGTTATTCACGGCGATAGGTCGAAGGTCCTGCCGGGATCTTCGTCGAGCGATAATTTAAGCTGCTGCCGGTACTTCTCGGTTTTTCGTTTTTTGCTCCATTTTCATTTTATTTACTATACTTCTCTCGTCTCTTTCCTCCTGCGCCTGCACTCATTGCTGCGTTCTTATCATTGTTTACTCAGAGCGCATGCTATGACAAGCGTGACATGCTTGACAAACGGTAGCACAAAACCTTGAGTTCGATAAATGGTTCTTTCTGAATTAAGAAATTTAAAAAAATGATGTGCGCGAAGAAGTGCAACAAGTTTTATTTGAGATCTCACGGCTAAACGAATTACTCCCGCATTTCTTGTTGATTTACGTAAATAATTGCTTGATATAGACAACAAAAAATACATGACGCTAACGTGTGTATTAAACTTGGGATATTAGTGATGAGATGCAGATTGCTACGTGTACTTCGTAACAAGGTTCGACGTTCATATAGTAAGTGCAGCAAAATCATGTACATGTTATATTATAACTTAATTCCCTCGCGTGTCGCTTATTAGAATATTGCGCGATCGATAGGGATGGCCAGGCCAAGAGATTCTTCCGACCAAATTCGTTCGCGACATCTCTTTCTCTGTCTCTCTCTCTCTCTCTCTCTCTCTCTCTCTCTCTGTCGGAAGTGTCCTTTACTTGAGCCCATTTCTTTGCTTCCTCCGAGCAGTTTTCCTCCCACTTTTTATTTCCGGGAAAGGTAAGAGGTGGCGATAAGGTCAAGTATAAAAGTTCTCGCGAATGGGAAAAAAAGGAACTCGTGGAAAAGTGGCCTTGCGCCGAGGCAGGTCATAACTCGGATCGTTCTACCATTTGATGCTCCGCACTCCGATACCGCTAAGGAAACTCCTAAAGGGTTCGATGCGGACGAGCGATCTTGTGATTTAAGGCAGACAGTATCGTTAGCCCGTGATTTTCGGTCCAAACGTACTGAGCGTATCGATGTAGTGGTTAGATAAT
>NW_012091557.1:0-1157 GCF_000956235.1 Wasmannia auropunctata | reverse complement strand
GTGGTAGTGGTAGTGGTAGTGGTAGTGGTAATGGTAGTGATAGTGGTAGTGGTAGTGGTAGTAATAGTGGTAGTTGTGGTAGTAGTGGTAGTAGTGGTAGTAGTGGTAGTAGTGGTAGTAGTGGTAGTAGTGGTAGTAGAGGTAGAAGTAGTGGTAGTGGTACTAGTAGTGGTAGTAGTAGTAGGGGGTAGTAATACGTGTCGAAGTGAAGCTACAATGTATGTTTAATGATTTATCATTACCTGCACTCCTGCCCCAGCCCCTGGTGCTGGGGGTGGGCGTAGGGGGCGGCTCGGACGGAGGTGGTGGACGCCACCCTCGCTACCCTCAGCGATAGACCGCCCCGCTGGCTGGTAAGCTGGACCGAAGCTGGCTGGTGATTGCTATGCACGCAGCAACAGGCACGGCAGCCGATCGGCTGTTGCTGATTCGGGATAGCCTGGAGATGATGAGTTAGGGGGCCCCTGGGCCCCGTGGAGGAGGGAGAACACGGGTACACCCCAACCAGGCAACCCACCACCGCAGCCCCGGGGCCCGGTGCGCTCGGTGCCAAGGCGCCTGTGGACGAGGCCACCCCAAGCTCGCTGGCCCTCCGGCAACCACTGCACCACTGCACCCACCCTCCTTGTTGGGGGGCTTGTTGATACGTCCTGTTGACGTCGATCGTTGAGCCGGGCTGAACAACCTCAACTTGAGCCTCTTTAAACTCACGATTGCCTGCGGGCGGGATTTTGCTACCTTGTTGATGACTTGGGGCGATCTACTCTCTGAACTTGTGCGTGGCAAACGTTGATCCTTGATCTGTACCAAATCTTTTTGGATCAAGCGATGACGATCAACGGAGAAAGCTTGAATGACTTCACTTCGACTTACTTTTCAAATATGTATCACAACACACCGACACTCACGTGGAAGGCTGCTTTACTTTAAACAAATCAGTGGAAAATCACAGTTCTTTCACTGCAGCCTCGTGGGAAAAGAAAGATGAGTTTTAACAAACAGATTTAATCGCTGATATTTCCTGTTTTTAAACTCTGTTAATACCGATTATAACACCGTTGTTTGCGACGGAACGATGCAATCGCGTTGAAAACTGCCTTTCACGCTTGTCACGATTTTCTAGGAAATGTTTTTAAGGAATATGCTAGATTTTATCG
>NW_012091556.1:0-1094 GCF_000956235.1 Wasmannia auropunctata | reverse complement strand
CCAGTCTATCAAAAGATGTTATCACTAAATCTATATCAACAATTTATATTATTGCAATTACTTGTGTCCCTTTCCTGCTTTCACAAACTTTGCGTTTGTTTTCTTCTTTTGAAAAAAAGACTTGATTTTATCAGCCATATTTGTTAATGTCGTTGCCCAATAGCAGTCAAATAGATATTTAATCTAATATATTACTCAGTTGACGAATTACAATCTTCGGCAGCGCCTGAAAGATAAAGATGTTTAATCGTTGTTAATCTATTTAAAAACTTATCGCCATTAATATTTACAATACTTTTATCAATTTGTATATTTTTCAAATATAATATCGGGAATAAGTAGGTGGTAAATGATATCTCTTACCACCTACTTATTCCCGATATTATATCGGTAATATTGATATTTTCACAGTATTAATTACGCACAAAACAGAAAAAAGCTTTGTGCTCGCGCGATCTTACCTGTCTTCATGAATTGCTCCGTGATTCTGGAACCGTAAATGTGCCAGGCGACGAAGATCAACGCCACGCTGCTTAAGAACGTCAACAGGAAGACTTTGAGCAGCTGCAGCTGAAAATCGTCGAATGACAGCAACGCTATCAGTTCGTGGAGGAACTCGCGGAGCCTCGACGACGTCTCGTCATCGAGGATGACGATGTCGCTGAAATTGAAGGTTAGACCGAATGTCGTCGACAGCAGTGATAACAGGTTGAGCACGCATTTATTGATCGCCTCCGACAAATAGTTCGTCCAAGGACACGAATCCTCACATGCGCTGCTCATCACATGAGGGAAAGATTCTTGGCATCAGAATTATCACTTGCACTCGAGCCAGTCTCAAAAGCTTATCGAGATCGTACTATTGCAAGCTGATTGCAGGCCAGCTGGGCAGCACAAGGTAGTCCACGATTCATAAAATATTAAAATCTACATGGGAAGCCACAACTGCCACAAGTTTCCAGTCCAATATGCAGCGCGCAAATTGAACGTTGCAGCGCTTTTCTCGATGATTTTCGGAATGCACAAAACTCGCGAGATCGATCAAAGAAATGACTTCGATCCAATTAACTTAATCAGTGATAACTGAAGTTTTT
>NW_012091555.1:0-781 GCF_000956235.1 Wasmannia auropunctata | reverse complement strand
TCTCAAGCAGAAGACGGCATACGAAATTAAAATCGAACTTGCTTTCATAGTCGTAACATTTCGCAATGACAGCTATGGATTTCTGCGCGAATATCTCCCCTCCCCCCACAAAAAAAACGAAACAAAGGACTTTACATACGCGGCAGATGATATCGATCGTGGATGAGCTTTATTCGCAATAACATATGTTGTTCAATAGCGTCAATAGTGCGCTAAATATAAATAGGAGCGCGTCACGGTATTCAATTTCTCGTAACGAGCTTTTAAAATCATGCAATGGGGCTCTGAAAGAGTCTGAATCGGCGCTCGCGGATGGGTGTTATCGTTGCATCAAGGCCTTCGCTTCCTGAAATTAATATCCCCCCCGATTAGATACCCCACCGTGTCGCGTCGTTCGATTGTATCCCTGAAATTGCATTGATATCATTGAATGCAAAAACTTCATCGCGACGGAAATGCGTTCTAGGAGCGGGGCGGGGGGAGGGTATCTGTGAGCAATTTTCACACTACACGAACAAATGCGATGCTGAGTGAAATATCGTATCGCGAACGCGCTATCGTATTTAATTACACGGTACGTAACCGTCTATAAAGATAATATTAACGATTTGTGCCACGTAAATAAATGTCAAAGAAATCTGCTGCACTAGATATTTGCGTATTAAGCGATTAGTTTTATGTTTTTAAAAGCACCAGTCATTTCAGTGACGCTGTTATACCTACGGTACGCGTTTCTCAAGTTTCGTTCTCCGCCTCTCTAAATGGAATTATAATGTACATT
>NW_012091554.1:0-806 GCF_000956235.1 Wasmannia auropunctata | reverse complement strand
GGCCGGCAAGTTCGATATTACGCGAAATATTACCGCCTGTGGACATTGATTAGCGGCCAAAGCCATACGTGCGGATGGCTGCAAGCCGCAGCTGCGATCGGCCTCGAGGAAACTGCATCGGTTCGCCGCACTGTGCACATGACGCGCACGCGTATGTGTGCACGCGCGTGCGTGTGTGCGCGCAAGTGCACGTACGATACTCGGATACTTAGGGAACGGGGCGCATCCATTACGGGGTGCGAGGCCGTGCGCGCGTCCCCTTGCGCTCGATTCTGGTTTATCGGGAATTTCTAAAGGCGCTCGGTGCACAAGGCGACGCCTGCCTTGTGTTACGCGGCCGCATTTTGCGGCTCTCGCGACTGTGAGACGACGGGAACGCGAAGACGACAAGGAAGATATGCGGATTCGTTCTTATCGCGATTTTTTTTCCCTGCACCCGATCGTGATGGCGCGGCGCGAAAAAATGCGCGAAAACGGTTGCGTAATTTACGGAGATCGATTTGAACATTCCGATTTATTTATCTTCCCCCGTCGGTAATTATATTGGGATAAAACCGGTTTACAATATCGTACTCGGTGAAAATTACGCGGTTAATGGCGTGACATAATTTATGCAGCACGTGGCAATAATGCGGTGCCTATTCAAATTAATTTCGAATTTACATCATCCTGCGCAAATATTATAGAGATGAAATGAAGAATATTATATAAAAATATTATGAGATGAATGTTATATAAAATTAAGTAATATTCTCATAATAGTAATATAGTAATATTCTTATTACATTAAAGAATGATGACAACCA
>NW_012091553.1:2894-3323 GCF_000956235.1 Wasmannia auropunctata | reverse complement strand
TATCAAAATACGGACGCCGTTAGTAATAAGTTTAAACATTTTGTTGATTATTTACGTCACAATTGTATCGTGAATAAAGACAATGCGATAAAGATTTTGCGTAACGTATATGATAAAACGTCGCTTATTGAATGTGAACTCATAGCTTACGCGACAGATCATATTGTGCACGATGCGTTCCATAATTAATTATGTACATCATGTGTTAAATGTATTAATCATGTGCTAAATATATACATTGTCAGTTAAATATACATTATGTGTTAAATTTTTTTGTTCCTTATCTCTTCATCGAATTACATCGCGCGCGAGAATCATGGGTGGGACAGAGATACCGCGGGAGGGAGAGAGAAAGAAAATTGCAACGGGGCCTGCGCTGGAACCCCCTTTCGCGACCCCGCGGCTAGTATCTTCATTAACTATATTCTT
>NW_012091553.1:0-2490 GCF_000956235.1 Wasmannia auropunctata | reverse complement strand
AAGCTGCTGTATATGATTGCAAAAGACAACTTTCCGATGTGTATAGTGGAAAAAAAAGGATTCCGAACGTTTGTGAGCATTGTCATGCCATTTTACAAAATTCCGTCATGCAAAACTGTTACTCACTTATTAATGGAAAAATACAAATGCTTGTCGAGCATAGTTAAAGAAAAATTGCATTTGGCTATGAACGTATGTCTCACTACGGACGTTTGGACCGATTCTTTAAATCCTAAAAGTTTTTTGGCCATAACAAGTCATTTTTTGTTAAATAATAAACATAAGTCTGTAACAATTGGCATGACAGAATTAGCAGACATACTGCCGAAAACTTACAATAACTTCTCGATATTATTACTGAATGGAATATTCAATTAGGAAGTATCAATAACTTCCGACAATGGGGTTAATATCAAAAACGCTATTGTCGATGGGTTTGGTATAGACAATTATTTTCCCTGCTTTGCCCATACCCTAAATTAGTATCTAAATTTAGTATCTTCGCGAATAATAAAAAAGTACGAAATTGTTAGCGAGCTTTGCAAAAAAGTTAAAGCTATAGTGGCATATTTTAAAATGCCATGGATTGCGTGTTCGATTTGAAACTTATTCATAGTGTTGATATGCGTTGGAATTCAACATATGACATATATGCTTGTACAATTTGTAGAATTCTCGGATGTAATTAACCTAATACTATTACAAATTCCAAAAGCTCCTGCAATGTTAAACGCGTTTGAATTGCAAACAATTAAAGAGTTTATTCAAATATTGGAGCCATTCAAAGCGCTACAACAACGATTTGTGCCGAAAACTATGTTACGGCCAGTGAGGTTATCCCATTAGTGAAAATGATAAAATCTAAATTACAATTGTGTATACCTTCCACTGATGTAAGTATCATATAAAAAAGAAATTGTTGGAAGAATTTATAAAACGATTTAAAGATGTCGAAGAGATAACGCTTGCAGCAATTTCTACTATTTTAGATCCGCGATTTAAAAAGATCCATTTCGAAAATAAATAAAGCTGCACTTAAAAACCGGAAACTTGAACGTTGTGTCGAAACTCCCTTACCGTGCTCAGTTAATGAAAAAACTGAATTTTGGACTTATCACAAGCAAATAGTGAACGATTTAATTCGAGATAATGCAAAAAATAGCGTAGACCTAGACAACAACCAAATGGCTGAAGATTTAAAATATTATCTGCATCAGAATGTCATTAAGAAAACTGAATGCTCAATAAATTATTGGAAGAATTATGCAGATTCTCCATTCACACACACAGTTAGTAAGGCGTTACTTGACGGTAATAGCAACCTCAGTACCTTCTGAGAGTTTATTTTCTAAAGCAGGTCGAATTATGAGCAAGTCAAGAAATCGAATTAAGGGTACATGTGCAAGTTTTATTATTTTTAAGTTTGTTAGATTTCGATGATTGGTTTATGTAATCATAATTTAAAATTTTTTGTGAGCAAGTCGATATTGTCAAGAAAATTCTATTTAAAAAATCCATATGGATTTATCACATGGGTTTTCGTCCAAAAAATCCATAATAAAATTACATGGTAAAACCGTCAGAATTTTTTAAACATTAACCATATGGTAAATCTATATTTATTTTTTCAATAGGCAAAATAAATATAAAGTTATTATTGTTGTTATTTTGAGATTGTACGATTGAGCTATGTATGTAATCTTAATCTTACAATTTTGTAATAAACTATTTAAAGATTATATTGCGTCAATAATTTAATAAGAATTATTATAAAATTCAAAATAAAAATCCGATATTTATGTATCGATATTTCTGGTGACAATATTTACAAGTATTAAAATTAGACTCCCCGATATGTATTGATTCGAAATATCGATACTGCTGACATGTATCGCCCATCACTAATCTGCGCCTTTTTATCCTAAAAATCCCTGCCATTTAACAATAATTTAGATACCAAGTTTTGTTGCATATTAATCGTTTGTTTAAGATCGTTAATTCTAGAAATGTCCATAATAATAGCAGAGGAGCTAACGGACACATGAGTATTCGACGCATGTGAGATTTGTCTTGTAGCACCGCGTGTTTGTATGTATCTGTCTCTCCTGTTTTTGTTTACCACAGGGGCCGCCATCTCCGAAGCCGTCTTACAATCCGTAGTGTCATCACCTGACACGTTTTTGCCAACAGAAAACCGAGAGCCAATCAGGTCCCTGGACGCATGCGCAGAGAGGAAGCCGAGAACGATCGTCCGAAGCCACAGAAGCTTGCCGTCCAAAACAAGGAAAATTAATTGGAAGAAATTGACCACTGGAACCTTTCAAGCGCCAATAAATGAAACGACATCAAAATAAGAGACTTTGATGCATCAGAGTAGCAATAAAAATGACCCGCAGGGCAGGATGCGACAGAAAACAGTCTACAAAAGCAGAGCTCAAAAAGACACGTCTGATTGTGAGTATACTCACGGAGAGGGAGAGAGAGAGAGAG
>NW_012091552.1:0-733 GCF_000956235.1 Wasmannia auropunctata | reverse complement strand
TTTCAAGCAGAAGACGGCATACGATTATCGCATAAAATGTAAGGACGAGGGTTCTCGATAAGCGCGAGCGAATGTTTGAAGAGGACTACACAACTGTCAGGTGTACCATGAAAGAAAAATAAGACAAAAAGCCGCGTAAAAAAATGGCTACACACAAGGAGATCCAGTCTATTTCGTATTCCTTTTCTTCTAGACGAATTAAAGTACACACGTCGTATTGATCCTTTTCGGAGGATCTCCACGAATACGGTCTGCCAGAGACGAGATAAGAAGAGAAGGAACCGACATCTCTGAACGCAACATACTTAAACCTTATTCCAATTTGTCAGGATAAAATCTTTGAATTTCACGATATTACGAGTGTTGAGTGAGTTAATGAGATATAATAATTATTTGTGATGATCACGATGCATTACAAAAATTTATCCATGCCGTTTTCTCGGTTATCGACCCAGGTGGATCTTTTAAATAGCCCCGTGATTAACGACTATCACAAACTTAGAAAGGTAAACTACAGACTACGGCGTTGATAGGAAAGCACTATAGGAATATAACCTCGTATCTTGGAGCAAAATCACTTGAATCGAGTTGATAACTTCTAGGCGCAGCTTGTATCTAGTGCAATTATCGAATGCAGAAGCGTGCATCCAGCGTTTAAATTATCTTTAACTAAGTAACACCATATTACTGTATCTATATATCGCTGTATGGAATAACTGTAATTATTGTGCAA
>NW_012091551.1:0-728 GCF_000956235.1 Wasmannia auropunctata | reverse complement strand
CTCTCTCTCTCTCTCTCTCTTTCGTGGAAAGTTGCGCGTTGCCGAAATAAAGGACGCCAGGCGCTGCAGGCGCCTATGGCCCCACACCGTAAAGCGAGACAGGTGCAACCACACGACGAGGACGCAACGCACAAATATGATAACGGCGAACGAGCTGCCCCGCCAGGTAAGTGTGTTAGTGCCGTCTCCACTATATATATTTTATAATTAGCCGCGGGCCCTCTCCTCGATAAATCAGCGCGCCGCCCAGGCTTAAGACTTAATTAAAAATTTAGTCAAAAACCAATTAGCAGCCACGACGGATTAACATATTTCTAATTATCTGGCGGACACTTTCGGCCGCCTTATCGACTACTTGCCATATATGAAGCCGACCTGTCGATGACTGTGCGATACATACGATCGCGCCGGGGCAAATCTTCCGCGCGTGTATTTTCTCTCTCTCCCCCCCTCTCTCTCTCTCTCTCTCTCTCTCTCTCTCTCTCTCTCTCATGATGTATGCCAAATATGAAAATGTAAAGCGTCATTGTGCTTTGCTATGCAAAGATATGTAAAAATGTTTCTTATAAATAATATAATTATTATTAACAATTTTAAAATTATAAACTTGTGTGTCTGAGAGTATTTTGTACGAAATACGCGAAAACCTGCACGTAAACCTGGTGTTATTAAGCAAAAGAATGGAGTAGACGTGCAGTCACTTATTTTCCTTGGAAGATGCATCTATG
>NW_012091550.1:0-664 GCF_000956235.1 Wasmannia auropunctata | reverse complement strand
GAGATTAACGATCCGATTAACAATAAATGATGGGTAGAGATGCTCACATGGTTTGCATTTGATCGTAATCGAAGTTTTGCGCCGAGTATACGAAATCGGTGTCTCTGCTGACAGGATTTCTCCCAATGGAACTGTACATGTACAAATCCAACTGCGGTCGTTCGCTCAGGTACGATTCGAGGCACGGTTTGCCATCCTCGCAGGGCGGCGACACGAATAGCAACGACATCAAGTATATCGAATAGACGATATATGCCAGAAATATTTCGGCAAGAATAACGCTGAGCGAGGGCCACGGCATTTTAGCTGATTTCGGCACGAGTATTTCGTGTAGAGGTATCTGCGTGTATTACAAAAAGTACAACGCATACAACATTATGGGCGTTGTTATAATCATTATGAACATTATGTAGTAGGCTCTTGCATGCCTCGGAGTGCGGGATTACGCCGATTACACGGAGGGAGCACGGAGCGTCTCGAATGTCTCGATTCTTGTTCGAGTTTAGCAGCGTGGTTGGCAGAACAGCCTGAACACTCTGAACAGCGGGTCAACGAGATACATACATTACACGTGCTCAATCATAAACCCGGCTGACTTGTACTACATACATACTATAGCAAATGTAGTCCAATATAATCGTATGCCGTCTTCTGCTTGAACCAA
>NW_012091549.1:0-625 GCF_000956235.1 Wasmannia auropunctata | reverse complement strand
TCTGCCTTGCCAGCCCGCTCAGAGATGTGTATAAGAGACAGGGATTGGTACAGTGATAAGAAAATACACCAGAATATTAAACTGTACAGATAATAAACATGGAATAACTTAATTATTTTTTTTAAACATAGTAGATGACATTAATATTATTTCTGTCATCTGTTACGAAATATGTGAATAGTTCGGATCCTATATCTGCGCGAGTAACTTTCGTATTATGCGGGAGGTTCTCCACTAAGTTTTCACTTCTTGAAAATTGCAATAAACACGCGCGTGCATTTCTCGACGGCTAAGCAGAAAGAAACGAGTAAATAAAGCCACAAACCAGAAGCGTGACACTTCACCGTCCTCGACGTGCAGAAAGAACGATCCACGGTGATACTCAAGTCTTTTCAGAACTTGCACCTCGATTTCATCTAGTTCCCATTCCCGTTTCCCATTTCCGTCATCGCCACCCGCTGTAATGAGGTTTCAGAAAACACGTGCAAAAAGAAGGCAATGATAGAGTGAGGTTATACAAGAATTTATAGTGTTACACAAATTTATCTATATTTATATTCTAGGTTATTATCTATATAATAATCTGAAAAATATCTGAAGGAATGATTATAGCCAAATTTCCAGT
>NW_012091548.1:0-605 GCF_000956235.1 Wasmannia auropunctata | reverse complement strand
TTTTCAAGCAGAAGACGGCATACGATAGGCAGGTAGGTTCAGAACGTAATCGTTGCGTCGTGTCTACATACCCTCGCATTTCGCCGTGATTCGTCGCAGTTGATTCGCTGCGGAGTGCATGAAGAATAATTTTAATCTTACGTTAGTTAAAAGCCGTACAGATCTTCTGAAATGACATCCAGTGCAATAACTTCCTCTTATTACTTTTTTAGATGCTTTTACGAGCGATTTCATAAAAGAGAAATAATATTTCAGTCTGTAAATTACACAACGATATTTTTATTTATTCTTCTTCGAAAGAGCCTAATATATCGCGTGTAGTTTAGATAATGTTGGTATTAATAATGATACAACCCCTTAAGCTGCAATTAAAGTTACGAACTATTAAATTTATAACATAAAAAAATCTCCCGCTAAGGGATAAGGCTTATCGTGCGTAAACTCGTGACGGGCATAAGAATGTTAAAATCAGCATGACATTACAATAAATTTTATCTCCTCTCCTTCCCCACGGAATACAGGAAACCCGTTTCACATCGAAGAGCTCGATGAGTTTAGCTTGTGGGAACGAGCGATCGTAAAATACCGACGCAAATTTGTCATCC
>NW_012091547.1:0-674 GCF_000956235.1 Wasmannia auropunctata | reverse complement strand
AATGTTTAAATAATTTGAAATTTTGATAGCGCTTTATCCAGTCCTTCTAACTCAAATTTTCGATATAAATGTTTTGTCTGAAACTACGTGCGGAATTCCAACTGAAGTACGAATGCCATAAATTCTGTGCATTATGCACGTAATCCACACATCAGTATTAGTACCTCGAATTAATGTATTGGATGACCAATCGCGGAAATCGTATACTTGTGCATTCGTCTCCCTTTCTTTCTTCCATCCTTTTTATTTTCTTTCGCATATGCGCGTCCCCGATTTCACCTGGATCTCCGGGGACTTTTCCGGTAGCCAACGAGAGCATTTTAATCCAACGAATTTTCTAACAGGACAAATCTAATCGTACGAATTGAATGAGAAAGTGTTCATATATCTTCCCTTATCTCAGCTTTCGTAATCGTTTCCGAATTACGCCGAACAAACTGGGACATGCTGTGTTTCCGTCCTATTTACATGTCTCCCGGGATTCCCAAGCCCGAGACTAAACAAGCCTGTGTTCTGCCTTTCTTTCGATCAGTAAATACCACGACGTGAATTGTGGGTTGTGAAACTCCTCTCTCCGAGGTCGACGCGCTCACCCCGATCCTTAATTCCGCACGTTCGACGCTTTTCCAACCCTATACCTGCCGCGACCTCGTGAAAACATTCACCATCTATTT
>NW_012091546.1:0-562 GCF_000956235.1 Wasmannia auropunctata | reverse complement strand
TCGAGCAGAAGACGGCATACGAGCTACAGTTGAAACATCATACAGCGTGATACGACGAAATATATCGCACGATAAAGGCGCGCATCGCGAAAGACGCGTCGCACTCTCGTCTCAAAAGGCATGAGCACTTTCCGCGCCTAAGTGCAGCTTCACGGTGCTTGAATTACGATCGCTCGCATATCGCATTTCCCCTCCCCTCCCCTTCCCAGTTTCAAATAATCGTAAAAGAAAGTTATCGCTACTTTGAAAGACCGCGTCTCCCAAATGAACCGTGACTACGTCCGTTACTCACAGAGTGGAGCAGCACGAGGCTATACCGGAGCCTTTACAGCCGACCGAAGGGAAATATTAATGAACGTAATTAGTTCCGTCACGCCGCAAAAAAAATGTCACCATTGCCCACTCCATGTTTCTCTTTTTCCATCCGTTCTACTTGAAAAATCACGCGGACGCTAAGTAATTTATATCCGGAAATATGTGGGTGAAGTGATGCGATAGCGCCCAGTCTGAAAATTTGCATATTACGCGGTCGACGAAAAAGTATGCTCGCGCAACCGGGGGG
>NW_012091545.1:0-1534 GCF_000956235.1 Wasmannia auropunctata | reverse complement strand
ACCGAATCTCGGCTTAAAAGGTCGAGAACTAAAACAAAAAGATTTCCAACAATAAATTATTTTTATGAAACAATTGTTATGTACCGATGATAATAAATCGATGATTAATTGAAATAAAATAAAAATGGAAAAAACAATGTGTTTTTTAAATTTTTTTAGGAGAGGTAGATATTCATTAAAAAATTTCCACTTGTCATCAAAATTCATCATTTCTTATGCTATAACTTTTATTCCATCAAAATATTCACATTATTATAAACAATTTATTCACACCTCTTTATTTTCTAATCTAAATAATTTTTTTAGATGAAGCGTGCCATATCAAAACATTGTAAATGCCATTTCTTAAATCTTTCAAAAAAAGAAAAAACTGATTTTTTTTTAATCGCTTTAAAAATTCTACAAAAAATTACCGTAATAACTAAAGATATGAACAATAAGTTTTTGCACAAATTTTTAATTAAGTAATTCTAATTTTAAAAAATAATAGTGCTAGTTATTAAAATTTTAAAACGTTATAAAGGAATACCAATAAAGAAACACGACAAAGTATTTCTAAGATTTTAATAAACTTTAAATATGTTAAAATATAATAAAAGTAAGAAATACATACTTTTATAAATACTGAATCGCACGTAAGAGGAAAATTCTCCCTAAAAAAAAATGGGTTTCTTTCTTTTTTTAGTGACATCCTCTAAACACTCTAAACCGTCAAAGATGTTTTAAATAATAGTTGAATAGTTTTAAGAGTTCTTTATAATAATGATAACAAATTTTTTATTTTTTACAAATTAAAATTTTGTTCTTTAAAAAAATTGTTTTTCTCTACTTAGCAGCACTTTTAACCAGATATTAATATATGGTAAAGCACAACAATTACAATCAATTTATACTACAAAACGCATTTGTAGAATTTTGATACAACGTTTTGACATGGCTTGACACATATAGCACTTTAAATAATTACGATGTTTGTAACAGAGTTACATATAAATAGACATGCTCTAATAAAGCTTACTTTAAATCAATTTGAAGATGCTTCCCAATTATTCCTTCCAAAGGTTTAAAAGGATTTGAGATTTGAAGGAGATGCTTCAAAGTCTGTATCTATTTGAAAGACTCTAAGTTCTGCTTGCTTTCTTTAACGAACTAAACAGAGAATTGTAATATATGAGAAAAATGAATTTTATAATATTTATGAAAAATATTACAGGATAAAAAAGAGACGAAAGAACAATTAAATGGAAAATATGAAAGAAAGAGAGAGAGAGGGGATACCTGAATAATTATCCGTTCCTTCTAAGGATTAGCAGATTAGCCTTCAAAAAAACTACCGCTACTGCTACAGAAGTCTAAGGCGATGCTGGAAGGTAGAAAATACCGACGATTACAGTTTAGTAGATTTCTTCGAATTGGCTAAACAGAATTGAAAATCCTTTCACAGGGTTAAAATAGACATGAAATTGTGGTGTTAGACGGTCGAATTTGTAGTAAAATCGGAAAAAAATTAAAAATTACCTTTTTTCGGGTCGTA
>NW_012091544.1:0-449 GCF_000956235.1 Wasmannia auropunctata | reverse complement strand
GAATATACTTCTTGAAAGTTTACGCGTAATTGTATGCCGCGCGCGAGGAAAGTTGAGAGGATAAACCATTTATGAGATGTTTTACATGAATCATTTCTCAAAATACCTTCAGAGCAAGCAAAATTCAACATCAAATATCAATGAAGTCAATACAAATTTAACATCACTACACCACGGTTGGCACCGTGGTCTAAACATTAAATTTGTAATAATCTTCTGCAATTCCAATCGCAAATATTGATTTCGTAAATAATGCCAATTATTCGCCTATCACGATTTGAGAATATTCTTTAAAAAAAAAACGAAGTTAACTCGCGAAATATATTTTGTTATTCCTTGTGAGTGCATTTGCTCCGGACATACCAAAATGTCGATAGAATAGTGGAGTTGACTCGCAGTAAAGGGAATAAAGTATTATGCTGTATCATAATAATTTACATCTAGTGCTT
>NW_012091543.1:0-453 GCF_000956235.1 Wasmannia auropunctata | reverse complement strand
CTCAGAGATGTGTATAAGAGACAGCACTTGCTCCGATCAAATTACATCTATCTGCATGTTGTTTGATTAAACACTTCATTAAGCCACCTCTTTCTTCTAGTGTCGTTATTGTTTATGTTATTTCAAGCTTATCCTTTTTCTGTTGCTAGGCTCAGAGTTATACCTGTTGATTTATGACAGTGTTTAAGTCCGAGACTTTGTTCCGCGTAATGACGCTCCTGAGAACCAACAACGGGATTCCTCTTACAAGAACCTTGCGATAAACAATGCTGGCCTTCTGAGAGATCTTCAATGCGTCTCGCTATGGTCCTCTGTATTTGCAATTCCTTACTACTTGGCACTTTGCAGCATTATGCAAAGATGTGTCGGATGTGTATAGCTTGATTAATGGACAGGTTCTCTGGATAAGCGTCGCTTTGTTTAAATTACTTGACGACTTTTCCGTTTCAGTGT
>NW_012091542.1:0-405 GCF_000956235.1 Wasmannia auropunctata | reverse complement strand
TTTAAATGAAAAAGTAACGCGAAAATAGATTTAATTAGGCGGGAATTGGGCTGAGAAATAGCGGACCAATCAGAAGTGGTTGTTTCTTGTCCAGATTTAAAGCGTTTTGCTAGGGACATTTTTGTAAAAGGGGTAAACTTTCTCAGACATCTCTTTTACGCCATGCCCGATGGGGAAAGGGAAGGAAGATTCATGGCGACATTGGCGACGTTCTCCGCGGACGAGGAGAAGAGAATATTAACATGGCGACTTGTGCGGTAAATTGGGCTAGTCGCGCCCTATCGAGATGTCTTTGCACCGCGGTCGTACGGTGAACGTTTGTTGACGCGCGCACACCGTGTAATTCGACGCTCTCGTTTATCGGGGTGCGTTGACGTCGAGGACGCGCGCGCGCGCGCGCGCGCG
>NW_012091541.1:0-1101 GCF_000956235.1 Wasmannia auropunctata | reverse complement strand
TGGTATAAGGAAGGTCAACGAAAGGGTGCCAAGACGATAAAGTGTTATATAGCGTTGTTCGTTTGCCTTGCCACTAAGGCGGTGCATATAGAATTGGCGGCGGATCTATCCGCGGAAACATTTTTAAATGTATTTAAGCGATTCATTTCTAGGAGAGGACATCCCGAGGACGTATATAACAGCTTAAATTTTGTAGGAGCAAGGCGCGAATTAAATGAATTATACGAGACGTTTAGCACTGATCTTAATAGACAAAAAATCACCGATTTTATGGCCGCTGAAAAAATAAGATGGCATTTTATTCCGCCTAGAGCTCCGCATATGGGTGGTATTTGGGAGGCCGCTGTTAAAAGCGCTAAATTTCATTTGAAGCGCGTCATTGATGAAGCGTCCTTAAGATATGATGAATTACACACGCTAATGACCCAGATCAAGGCTGTGTTAAACTTAAGACCGCTTGCACCTTTATCAAACAATCCTACTGACTTGAATGCGTTGACTCCAGCGCATTTTTTGATTGGATGCCCAATTATGGCGTATCCGGAACCTACCCTTGAGGCCTTACCGAGTAATAGATTGTCGCGATGGCAGCGAGTTGAAGCAGCAATTCTGGCGTCGCTGGACTAAGGAATATCTCCATAACTGCCAAACGCGCGTTAAATGGAATTCGACTGAAAATCCCATCAGAGTAGGTCAGATGGTATTATTACAAGAGGATAATATGCCGCCTTTATGCTGGGCTCTAGCTCGTATAGAGGAGATTCATCCTAGTAAAGACAAAATCGTTCGCGTTGTATCCGTGCGAACTTCTAAAGGAGTATACCAGCGACCCATCACAAGTGTGCGTTCTACCTATTGAATAATAGCGACAAGTATATTATAAGTTCTATGTATTTTTTTTTGTTTAACTCATTGTAATACCGACTATGTCATTGTTTTGTAATATCATTTATGTAACAAACTCTCTATTTTTTTTGTTATTGAAAGCAGGTGCTTTCAAGGGCGGCGGTATGTTGCGTCTTATTGCGTCTTATATTGATTTGAATGTTTCGCGTATAAATTTTTATTTATGGTACTGTGCGATAGATCGGAAGAGCACAC
>NW_012091540.1:0-399 GCF_000956235.1 Wasmannia auropunctata | reverse complement strand
TGTCAAGCAGAAGACGGCATACGACTTGATATATGTTAAGTATTGTCTTAGTGTTGAGCGTTTTCAAGAGAGAAGTCTTCATGTCAGAGATTTTCGTTCTTTTAACTCTGAGAGCTTTATTGCTGATCTTGAGGAGTGCGATTGGGGATCTTTATTCAACGCAGACAATATAGATAGCAAAGTCGAAATTTTGAATAAATTTCTATTTGATTGCTATGATAAACATGCGCCACTTCGTGAGATCGCCCCGAGACATTTTCCGGCGCCTTGGCTCACGGCGGGTGTCAAGGACAGAATGATGAAGAGGGATAGAGCGCGGCGTAAATGGAGAAGATATAGGACGGATATAAATCGCGGGGCGTACAAAACTTTAAGAAACCAAACGCAAGTCTTGATTCG
>NW_012091539.1:0-384 GCF_000956235.1 Wasmannia auropunctata | reverse complement strand
CCCCCACTTCCGGGTGCGTCGAAATCCCTTCCCCCTCTCAGCTGCCGAAGCGCGGAGAGACATGAGAGGAAAGCCGTCATGGAGCCTAGATGGGTCTACATCTACTTAATGCCCGCCGCTATCCGGAACAAATTACTCGAGGGACCGAGAAATTAAGTCGACATCTTCGCAGGATCCACCACACGGGGATTAGTTAGCATAGAGTAATCCCGCCGCTCCGACGACCGACTGGATTCCTTTAGTTCTTTCGCAAATTACACGTAGTCGTCTTTAAAATCGACATTCGAGAAGATTGGTCACTCGATCATGAAATAAATTAATTGCGCTGTAGCTCTTCTTTAATAAGAAGTAAGTGTAGATAGATGAGATCGGAAGAGCACACGT
>NW_012091538.1:0-467 GCF_000956235.1 Wasmannia auropunctata | reverse complement strand
TATTTTAAAATCATCCGAGCAATCAATATGTATGCAACGTACAAGTCTAGAGATAAAAAATGTATTAAAGTAGAATTACATGATGTAGCTGAAATAAGAAAACTAGACAAAACAATCTAGAGATAAAAAATGTATTAAAGTAGAATTACATGATGTAGCTGAAATAAGAAAACTAGACAAAACAGATCTAAAAAAAAAGAAAAAAAATTCGAGATAATTAATTTTCAAAAATAATAATCTCGAAATAATAAAAAAAAAACAGTCATTCACACGAGAGTCACGCGTGATGAAAAGATGAAATGTATAAAAAAATTCACAAAAAGATTATTGTTAGACATAACATCTTGTCCGGCGACTAAAAATCTCAATATTTATCCTGTGTTTTACACACACACCGGCCGTTATTTACTTATTAGAAAAAAAGCAGTGAAATAGAGAGCAACCCTGAGAAGACCTTAGCGGTGGTC
>NW_012091537.1:0-1713 GCF_000956235.1 Wasmannia auropunctata | reverse complement strand
TTTTGTCTGAAACATTTTTCTCTCCCGGGCTTGATTTTCGAGATATTCGACTGGATGGATTAGAATGGTCCACCCTGTATATATATATATATATTATACGTATATTTCATCTAACTGTACACATAATATTAGTTATAATTTCTTATTCAATAATATAACGTAATACATAACAGTTATATAATACGTAATTGTTATATGTATTGTTGAGTGGAAAATTCTAACTATAGTTATGTTGGTGTTACTGTTAGTTGGTATGTGCTAAGTACACGCACACACACATACACACACACACGCGCGCGCGCGCGCGCGCATATTATGTAGCATAATTCCCTATATATGAATTGAATGATATATGTGCTTTAAGGAATAAACTTAAAATAAGAAAAACTGTCTGTAGTAAAACAATAAAGTAAACGAAGAGTTAGGCTAATAAACGAGTAACTTTTTGGTTGTTTAAATTAATATAAAAAATATTTTAATAAAAAATTAATAGAATGTTTCGGCTTACTTAGCCATCATCAGCCATCATACAAATTTACATTACAATTAAAATTGACATTAACGGCGCAGATGTGTTCTTATGTTTGTCGCAATTCTACGGACTTGACTAATCATACATCGTCACTTAATAATATAATATTTAAATAGCACGTGTGCGTATCCGTACGTGTTCCGTCGTTTATCTCATCTTTGGTGTTTGATTTATAGTAACGGATTGTGTGTTAAAACGAATAGAAGCTGAGCAGATTCGGCGCTATCTTAACAAGAATACGTTCCATCAATTTTTTATATATTAAAATATAGTTTATATTAATATAAACAATCAAAAAGTTGCTCGTTTATTGGCCTAACTCTTCTTTTACTTTATTGTTTTATACATACGAGCGATAATTATTTTATAACCTGTCTGTAGTAAATTCTTAAATTTTTATCTCAAACATGAGTAAGTAAGATGTTTATTGGATAAGTCTATTGAAATGAAAACGTTTTTAAATAAAAAAATTTTGAAAATTTTTTATTGTGTAACAAAAATAATATTATTTCTTATAAATGCATTTTCTTAATATAGTCCAGGAAAATTACGATTTTTTTGTACGTCTGAGCGGCAAAATTGTATATAAAGATATTTTTGCAGGAAGTTGTTTGAAATTGCATATTATATAACACATTAAAAGTCCCCGCCGCCCGCGTGCTTACCATCATCTTTTTGCTTTCAAAAAAACTGGCCAAAAATGCGGTTTTTCAAAAATATCTCTGAAAGTATTCATTTTATCGAAAGGTCTTTATCAAAAAGAAAGTTAACATTACAAACAATTTGGTTTTTTGTTGAAGATTGTACGATCAATATTTTCCCAGATAGAATTTTTTAAAAAGTGTTGGATTTTGAAAATGAACAGATTTTTCGCCCTTTTTTCGTAAATATCTCAGATTTGGCTATTTCTACGTAGAAAACATCCCTTATAAAGATTAAAGGTTATTAAATTTCCTACAAAATCGTATTTTTTCATTATCGTACGACTAACAGTTTCCGAGATACGATTTTTTAAATGTTTTCTTTCATTTTCGAATTTATTTTTTAACGTTTTTTCGTAAATATCTCGAATTCGGCTACTCCTACGTAGAAAGTACCTCATATCAAAAAGTTCTTAAATTTCCTGCAAAATTTTTTTATTATTGAACTTTACTCGATAAATAATTGCCGAGATATAAATA
>NW_012091536.1:0-1618 GCF_000956235.1 Wasmannia auropunctata | reverse complement strand
TTAAGCACATAATAACGAAATGGCATGCAACACAAAATTCGTTGTCAACACATTTCACAGTAGGTCCGTTATTTTCAATTGTCGAGTATTCTCTTCATATTCGACTGTGATTGATCAATTTTACACTGCTTACAATATCGACATACAATTATTCTGTAGAATTATCACGGCTTATAACTTAAAATACCGATATATGACGTATTATAGGACGGGCCTAATATACGACAAGAAGCTTCTAATTTCTATCGCGATAAAGCGTCGCCGCCGTCAACGCGGAATTCGTGGCTGACTAGGAAGGGCCCTTAATTTGATTGATATTGAGTATTGATTAATGTAAGTAATTTTGGATACTTGAAATAAGATACAAGTAGATTTGTGTTACACAATCTCAACGTGGCATTGAACATACATACATCAAATGGAAAATATAAACTGTTGTTACGGTTGTATTTAGTAAAGCATCGATTCTTTTTCACGGCAAAAAATACTACAATACAGGTGACTCTACACAGCTACTAATCATCTGTTTTTTTGCCTTTTGTGATTTCTTGGAAGTAGGTCGAGGCCACGTATTTATCTAGTTTCTTTTCTGCTGGAAATCCTGACGCATATCTATGTCAACATCACTCGATCACACATGTATATCGCGCATATTTACACGCACAAGCGAGTATATCAATGAGATTAATCATGAGAGTTCTCTTACTAAATTCTCCACAAAAAAAATCGATTTGCCGTTAGATTTCGTATAATTTTATCGCACAGCTGTTTTAGTTGCAATAAAACATAATTTAATTTTATTATCAATGCACGAGCGAAACAAATGAAGTTTAATTTTACTTGTCTGCTTTGATGAAACCTGTTAACATTTATTTGCATTTATTTATTTGTCTGTTAACATTGTCTTGCAGCTCTAATTTATTCAAAACGTAAAATAAATTATTGCAGTTTAAAGAAATTAACCAAACATATTAAAGTAGAAGCCGTATGCAAGCCAATACAGGATGATGGTGTGTAATAATTTCTTTACAATATCCAACCACACAACAAACACAATACACACTGCGCGCCGTATATTCATCGGTCTTGAGACACAGTTCATTACATAAGGCCGGAATAACTTGTAACAAATTAAATTAACGTAATGATTTAATCCCTTTGATGCTGTACGCATCTGTAAGAATCTCCTTCTCCCCGAATCTGTAAAGAATTTTATTGCGAAAAAAAATCACTTCAGCTCTCAGTCAGGAATTGAACCCAGATCTCCATGTTTGCCGGACGAGCGTCCTACCTTAGGTAGGAAAATGATTTTTTTTGCAATAAAATTCTTTACAGATTTGGAGGGAAGGGGATTCTTATAGATGCGTATAGTATCAAAGGGATTAAAGCGTTACGTTGATTTAATTTGTTACAAGTAATTCTGGCCTCATGTAATGAACTGTGTTTTAAGGGAGTATTCTAGTCTAGCGGATCGGAAAAATCGACTTTTTTTACATATTTTGCAAGTATTTGATATGGAAAATATGTCTGCAAAAGGATTTAGTCCGATTCGTAAAATTAACAAAGATATAGGCCGGTACTCGTAATCGATTCTTATATTTGAGATCGTCTTAAGTAT
>NW_012091535.1:0-1627 GCF_000956235.1 Wasmannia auropunctata | reverse complement strand
CGTGTGCTCTTCCGATCTCCCCCCTTTCTCTTTCGCCTCTTTCCTTTCTCTTCCCCTTTTTTCTTCCCTCCCTTTTTTTTTCTTTTTTTTATTCATTCTTAATGAAATAAAAATTAAAAATTTCTTATATACATATATAATACATACATACAGGGTATTCAGCGCAATGGTCCGCACGATTTTTAAGACACTTCCGGTAGTTTAAAAAAAATTGAAAGGTGAATTTTTTTCTGCTTCATGCAAGCTACAACATGTGATAAATAAAAATTGAAAAAAAATCTTTTTTAATTCAAAAATCAAAGTCATCTTAAATTTTTAAAAAAGCTTATTTTTTTATTGCGTATTCTTGTAGCTTATTTCAAGAGCTTTTCAAAATACTATAATAAAATACTTTTCCATTAAAAACTTTTTGAATTATAAGACAAAGTTACAGTACCACTAACATTAGCATTATCCAAGATGTTCAAATAATGGCTAAAATCTTTTGAATATTGTTCACTATCATGACCTTGATGACAAGGTCAAGGCCATTAAAGATCATTAAAGGTTGTTGCTTTTATTATTATTATTTTTTTGAAAAAAGGAACAATCTAATGGAAAAATATTTTATTAGTGTTTCGGAAAGTTCTCGAAATAACCTACAAGAATACGCAATAAAAAATGGAGTTCCATTAAAAAAATTTAAGGTGACCTTGATTTTTTTATTAAAAAAAATTTTTTTTTCAATTTTTATTTATTGCATATTGTAGCTTGAGTGAAGCAGAAAAAAAATTCACTTTTCTCTTTTTTTTAAACTACCGAAAGTGTCTTAAAAATCATGCGGACCATTACGCTGAACACCCTGTATACAGTGAGGGGTAAAAGTTTTGAAACGGCTAATTATTTTATTTTAGAAAGTATTGGTTTTATGGAAAAATGTTTCAAACAAAAATTGTAGGGATTAAGAAAATCTATTGGTGATATTTATTTGAGCTTTGGTTAACCTTAAAAAGTGCGGTTAAGGTTAACATAAAAATCTGAAATGGAAACTACTATTTTTCAAATATAATACATTCAAAGGCATTAGAGCTTGTCAAGTATAAATCTACAATAGTGAAATAACGCCTATGCGAACCGATTATTACACACCAACACGGATGTTGGTGTGTAATAATTTTTACAATATCCAGTCACACGCAAATGCACGCCGTATCGTCGGTCTTGAAACACAGTTCATTACATGAGGCTGAAATCCAATTGTAATAATTAAATTGACTAGCAATTTAATCTCTTTGATGCTAACGTGCATCTATAAAAATCCCCTCTCCCCAAATTTGTAAAGAAATTTATTGCAAAAAATATCACCTCAGCCGGAAATCCAATCCTGATCTCCCTGTTTACCGGACGGGCGTCCTACCATTCAACCACCGAGGCATGTGGTGATATTCCTCGCAATAACTAATATATAAACAGTGTATAACGCACATTTTCAGGCTGCGTAAATTCAAATACATTTATTACGCACCAACGTCCGTATTGCTCGCATAGGCGTTACTTCACTATTGTAGATTTATTCTTGACGAGCCCTAATGCTTTAAATGTATTTAAATTTACAGAACCTGAAAATGTGCGTTATACACTATTTATA
>NW_012091534.1:0-355 GCF_000956235.1 Wasmannia auropunctata | reverse complement strand
CGAGATACCACCAGGCGAATCTCGCAGAGTGCTGTGTACCAGCGACGTTGCACGAAGCCACAACCGGGCCAGAGGCTACCCAGTGGATCGAAGCGATCAAGGACGAGCTCGAGGCGCACGAAAGGAACGGAACGTGGAAGATCGTTCCGAGAGTTCCCGGGATGAAGACGATAGACTCCAAGTGGGTCTTTAAAGTATTGCGGAACTCAGAGGGCGAAGCATACTGTTTCAAGGCGCGCCTATGCGCGCGAGGATTTCAGCAACGAGAGGGCGTGGACTACACGGAGACATTTTCACCAGTCGTGAGATACGACTCCCTCCGCGTAATCCTGGCCATCATCACACAACAAGATCT
>NW_012091533.1:0-346 GCF_000956235.1 Wasmannia auropunctata | reverse complement strand
TTCTCTCTTTTGACAGAGATAGAAAATTATCAATTTATCTCTTGATAGAAAAGGGAGAAGATTTATCTCTGAGTCAATATTTACTGAACCTCAATACGGAGAAATCGAGTACTGAAAATTGTCAAGGAATTCTTAAGTTTCTCTTCATATATCTCTGCATAATGCAGAGTGTATATTTATTTTGTTAGTTTCATGTGTCTTACATACAGTGGCTGCCAAAAATTTCTGGCTAATAAATAATTTTATTGTATTGAAAATTATATACCATGTATGAAAAAATTTTAATATCTTTAATTTTAAATGAGCAATAAAATCCACAATGTTGATAGATTGGAAGAGCACACGT
>NW_012091532.1:0-1790 GCF_000956235.1 Wasmannia auropunctata | reverse complement strand
CAACATAATGAGAATAGATGTGAAACTTATGTTCTTCATACTTATGCTTCCTATTGTGTTAATGAAAGCGGAAGTAAATCTCTGGGGAGACTTAGATGGTTTTCGAAAAATACTCAATTATATATTTCCTAAGGATCCAGGTATTACAAGAGTAAGGAAATCGGAAGAAGTCAAAACAGTCAACAATGTAACCACATTAGATTTTGTAAGTGTAATAAAATTATTAATTAATATTTATTATTTTAACATTTCTTAAAGACGCTCTCAAAAAGTTGTACAACGAAAAGGTTAATTATTATTTAAACAAAAGTACTTATTGATATAAAAAACATCTTTCTGCATTAACCATTATATAGTCAATTCGGCAAGATGTTTTATGATCAATAGTAACATATTTATCACAATATTTCAAACAATAATAAATATATTGAGTAACTAACAGAAGAATGGAACGTCTCAATTCATTCTGAATCACAGGATGTTTAAAATAAGATTTTAACCGTTAGAAAATAGATAATATTTATTAAAAGAAGTAAAAAGAAGTAAAAAAAAGTTCAAATTAACATAAATTAAAAATATAATCAATTTTGAAAAAAAAATATTCTATTATAATTAAAGCTTCATAGATGACCTATGCTCCTATATAAATGGAGCTTTCTACTACTACAGTTAGAACAATTTTTCTTTAATAATACAGAAAAATGACCGCACTTTTATATAATTATATAATTGTATTTCTTGTTAGTTAAACATATTATACATATTAAGATTTCATTAAAAGGTTTTGAAATCCTTCTTTGACATACTATGATTAGATCGGTTTAGTAGAGAGATACGGTTATTCCGCCGAGGAGCATTATGTCACAACGGAAGATGGTTATAACTTGGTAATACACAGGATATCAGAAAGTCCTTTATTTAAGGGTCAACAGACAAGAAAAATTGTATTTCTCCAACATTCTTTCTTGACCACGTCTGATACATGGGTGTTGATTGGCCCTAACCGAGATCTTGGTGAGTGATCATCAATACAAGCTTATTGAGTATGTTAATCAAATTCAGAATTACTTTGTCATTTAAAGGACAATATGACTTGAAGCAAATTTTTATATATTTTTCACTTTTTGTTTATTTTAAATTTATATAAACATTTTCACGGACTATGTGGAACACATTCTTACACTAAGAGAAAAACTATAATTGTGATTTAAATATGCTGTAATATTTGATAAAATATTAATATAAAATTTGATTAAAAAAACTAATTATATATTATTATCTTGTATTATAGCATTTCTGTTAGCTGATCAAGGATATGATGTATGGCTTGGAAATGTCAGGGGAAATTCTTATTGTAGATCGCATATAAAAATGTCTCCACAAAATAAGGATTTTTGGCAATTTAGGTAAAATTTTACGAGTATTATTTCAAAGAAATATTTTTTATTAAAAAATTTCAATATTTTATTATAAGTATTAAATAACTTTAGCATATATTTAAATTAATCTTATTTTTTTATTTCTTCCATTTTGTTTAATTTAAAGGTTAATTTAATTTAATGGAGATATATATATATATAATAAAAAAAGAGTAATAATAAAAGAAAAAATATAATGTCCTTTCATCATTTAGCTATCACGAGATGGGAACGAGAGACTTACCAGCTATGATCGATTATGTACTTAATTACACGAAACAAAAAACTCTACGCTACATTGGTCACTCAATGGGAACTACTGTATTCTTCATTTTATTATCCATGAGACCCGAATACAATGCAAAAATAGAA
>NW_012091531.1:0-338 GCF_000956235.1 Wasmannia auropunctata | reverse complement strand
GCTTTTCCAAAATTACGATTATTTTTATTTGATTTCTCTTATATATAAAATTTTTCGATTTTATACAAAGTTATGAATAAAATTCTCTAATTATATTTGCGGAGTAATCTATTTTTAGATGTAATGTTATGTATGTAATGTAATATTACAACATTACATAGTTTAAATTAGTGTACGATTATATTATATCGTGATATTATCAAATATTAATATATATAAATAGTTAATTATTGCCTTTAATTACGCATTTTTTGTCCACTCGATTATATATTTTGTATGGATTAAATATAAGTATAATTAATACATTATATATTTTCGTTTCTTAACTACATATATAT
>NW_012091530.1:0-604 GCF_000956235.1 Wasmannia auropunctata | reverse complement strand
CAGTGACAACAACGCAGTTTTTGAGTGTGACATAAGCCAAGATGTCGGTGTAAAAATATATAATCGGCCTGACTATTTTGGTCCTATTAACCGTCAACTCGACTATACTCGCTAATGGAGCTTTTGATACCTATGCTGCGGCCAATAAGTCGCACAATTTGACGGTTGGCTCCAGGATGCCCGGCGATAGGGTCGTCCTCAAAGAGAACGTCGTCAAGGGCTCTACCTAGACGAAAATTGTGACTGTTGAGAAGACCTTCAATGTCTCAAAGTACGAAAGTATCACTATGGTTCAAGCATTGGACCAGAAGACGGATGGAAAAGGCGCGTTCGCTAGTATTCTGAATGGTGGACCTGGACACAACAACGTCACCATAAGGTTCAAGAGCCAGAGGGGTCATGGCATTAACTTCATCGTTCAGTTGTGTGCACGACCTTAATCAACCACAGTGGAAGCAGCTACTCCTATTGGTGTGACGATTTCTGGATGCAATTGGGATGGAGATGTAAAATAATCTTAGAAGTCAAAATCAATCCAGTATACCCTGAGCTATTAATTCTTGCAATACTGTCACCCCATTGTCGCTAAAGCCATGTCACTGAA
>NW_012091529.1:0-965 GCF_000956235.1 Wasmannia auropunctata | reverse complement strand
TCGGTCCGTGCTAAACTATTAAGTGATATGTTGCAAAAGGATCGCGAGTACATTTTCGATGAAAAGGCGAGGAACGCTTTCGTGCAGCTAAAGACAGCATTGACTCAAAAACCGGTGTTAAAAATTTATCATCCACAGCACGAAACAGAAATACATACGGACGCAAGCATAGACGGGTACGGAGCTGTGTTGTTGCAGCGTTTACCCGATGATAATCTGTTACATCCAGAGCACTATATGAGTAGGAAGACAAAGAAAGAGGAGAGAAAATATTCGAGTTACAAACTAGAAGCACTAGCGATGGTAGAGGCTCTTAAAAAATTTCGAATATATTTGCTAGGGCGACGGTTTAAAATAATCACAGATTGCGCGGCGTTTCAACGTACTATGAGTAAAAAAGACTTAACAACTCGCATTGCTAGATGGGCTTTATTGTTAGAAGATTGTGACTATATCATAGAACACAGGCCAGGGACGCGTATGAAGCATGTAGACGCTTTAAGCAGACACCCCGTTATGACGATATCACAGAGTCTGGTGATACCACAAATTAAGAGTCAATATGAAAAGGATGATGAAATAAAAGCATTAGTGGAAATCGCGAAAGAGAAGCCGTACGACAATTACCATGTGAGGGATGATATACTGTACAAATTTCAAGACGGTAGAGATTTACTTGTTGTTCCCAAAGCATTAGAGACAGACATTATTCGGACAGTACACGATAAAGGATGCATCGTCTAAACGAACTGAGGAACTCGTCCGTCAGGAATATTTTATACGCGGTTTAAAGAATAAAGTCGAGCAATATATAGCTAGTTGTGTACCGTGTATCCTAACGAATCGTAAAGAAGGTAAGCAGGAAGGTTATCTGCACCCAATTCCAAAACCTGATACACCGTTAGACACGTATCACGCTGATCATTTAGGTCCTTTGGACACTACCAGTAAAAGCTACAATCATA
>NW_012091528.1:0-818 GCF_000956235.1 Wasmannia auropunctata | reverse complement strand
TGAGCAGGGACCCAGCAAAGAATGATGCTCCTTCCTTCATTTTCTGCGGCAATGAGCTTTTTCTTTATTTGATGAATTAAGTAGTTGCTTTGCTTGCAGTCTGATGAGGCGAGTGCGATCAAGACACTTCTGGAGTCTGTGAAGATAATAGCTGTGGTGATATTCAGATCAATGATTGCAGTGATAGCATGCAGTAAAGCCCATGCTTCGGCGGTAAAGATAGAAGCAGAAGAGGGAAGCTTGTGGGTTATGATGAAGTTGATGCTAGGAGAAGAAGAAGAAAAGGAGAATAAATGCTAGCTCCGACTGGGGAGTACTCTGACTTAGAGCCGTCTGTGTAGAAAGATGTAGCCTCAAGCGGCAGATCTTCGAAATGTTCCAGGAATTTAGCACGGGCGACGTGCGGTGGAGTGTCCTTTTGGATATCTGCTAAAGATAAGTCGACGTCCTTCTTAAAGATGGAAAGTTGGTAGGTGTCGTCGAAAGCCGGTAGGAATGTCGAGCGATGTAGTTTGTCCAGAACATGTTTCGTGGCGCAGTATCTGTCATATATTGGGAGGATCTTCCGAATTTTCTCCTTGGTCTCACCGGAGTATGCAGAGATGTCAATACTTCGTAGGCTGCGAGAGACAGCACTAAATTTCTGAGAGTAAGTCTTATAGAGATATTTATCGATGAGGTAAATAAATCTTATCCTGAGGGGAACCTCCTTAGCTTCCGCCAGCATGACGTTAATCGGCGTCGAAATTCTATAACCGAGAGCAATCCTGATGGCTCTGAACTGCTGCCTTTCGAGTTTTAGAAACATCGCCTTGTTT
>NW_012091527.1:0-1542 GCF_000956235.1 Wasmannia auropunctata | reverse complement strand
GTGTATAAGAGACAGATTTTAAATTATACACAATTTTATATCACGAATGTAATTTGTACAACGCGCCTGATACGTCTCTTACATATTATAGTTAATAAATAATACGATGATTCGAAAGATATGGAAGAGAATATCTAAATATATACCGCTCTCTTTAACTTTTACTTTTTTATTACTTTGATATGTAGTTGCGGATATGCAAAGTTATGTTCCTTTAGAAGCGCGTGGAAACAATAACTCTTTTCAGATTATCTTAAAATAGCTCTTTTTGGTACTCATATATTATATTTTTATTCACGCGGATCTTCTTTAAGAGTTTATTCTTTAACGGGAGATTTACTTGATTTTGTAAGTGAGAAAGAGAGAAAGAGGGGAAGAGAGAGAAAAAGAATACGCTTAAAATTATTGGAAGGCCCATCTAGCGTCGCTAAACACGAATTACACGTATACATAAATAATGTGTATAAATTAATTAAGTACAAAAATTACAAACTTATTAACAAAATATTAGCAAGACGAGTTTAGCCGAATTAACGGGCTACGAATCCCTTTTCGTCCCCATATCCGATCTAACGAGATTCTTAACTACTCGAAAGAGAATTCGAATAACTTAAAGAGCACAAAGCTTATATATTCCCGTTACAGGAGTCTGTTAATCAAAGTGTAAAATTATGTTTAGAAAATTTTATATACGACTAATTTATATTTTTATGCAAAATAATATGCTAAACATAACCTAATTATATAATACTCTCTTAATAATAATGGTATATAAAATACTTTTATAATCTTGGAGATAATTTTTCATGATTTTTTTCGTAGTGCACAAAATTACTACGGACAATTTTTTACTTTTATCATTCTAAGCGAGACTAATCGACTAACTGCAAACGGGAACTTTTACTTTTTTCCAACTTGTAACAGTAATCTATTAATTATTGCGAATTATTCAAAATATGCAGGAAAAAATGCGCTTTGCGCGCACCATTTGTTCACTGTCCCTGAAGCGTAACACACACATACATATACATACACGCACGCACGCACAAATACAAATATCATATTAAATATTTCATTACTTTTATGTATCTCTTACATATATCTCATGTTCTAAAAAAAGGCATATTAAGTCGATAACTCCCATTTTTCGTCTTACTTTTTCCTTTCAGGTATAAATTTTTGTTTAACAAAATATTATAATACTGCTAACAATATTTTTTTATAATCAGCCGATATGATATCGAAATATGTTTTTTACAATAATTAAGAGAAAAAGGAATTAAAGAAATAAAATAGCGATAGAAAGAAGAAAAAGAAATGTAAGAGTTTTGAAACGAAGAGAACTAAATTCATTGATCTTTTATAAAATATTACATATGTCATGTAGCTTTACCTTCGTGTGTTACATAATTGTCAGATGCTATGTCTAATTAAATTCATTGGTCTTTTATAAAATATTACATAAGTACATGTCCCTTCACCTTCGTATGTTATATACATAATTGTATGTTATATACATTATTGCAATTTCCCATTTACTCT
>NW_012091526.1:0-354 GCF_000956235.1 Wasmannia auropunctata | reverse complement strand
GTTTTGTATAATTGTAACTATTTCTCAACTTATTACACAATTAATTTTTATCTCGCAAAATGTTTTATTGCCAAAGAATATTTTGACGGTTGATTTTCTCTTATTTTTCAAAAAGAAACGCACAAATAAAATTTCCAGTATTATAAAATAATTTACACTATATATATATAAAAGGACTCTTGTTGTCTCTCACATGCAGTACTTTATTCAATTAGCATTAACTAATTATTTATCGATTTCTCGGATTTTACTGTTAGAAAATATTGATGTTTCGTCTAAAATGTTATCTCGGACGACCTCGTAATCTGTTAAAGGACTGTTACACGTATCCGTTAGCTCTTGCACGGGAGAGTC
>NW_012091525.1:0-416 GCF_000956235.1 Wasmannia auropunctata | reverse complement strand
TAATCAAAAATCAAAGAAGAGCATCACTATTAAATATAATAAACCAACAAAATCCAGATATAATTTTAATAAATGAGACAAAACTAAATAAAAACCACATATTTAGACTCGTAAATTATAACATAATAAGAAATGACCGTAACGAGGAGCACCCAGGCGGAGGCACGGCAATAATAATAAGAAAAACTATCAAATTCGAAGAAATAAAAATAGCTGAAATAAACAAAGGAAAAGCATTAGAACACACTATAATAAAGCTTGATATTGCAAAGAGTGAAACATTGTTTATTATAGCAGCATATTCCAGATGCGGCTACAAAAAGGAGTTCATACTGGATCTCAATAACTTATTCACCAAGCTCAACCTACACAAAGCAGAAAACTATTACATAATCGCCGGGGACTTAAACGCAAAA
>NW_012091524.1:0-497 GCF_000956235.1 Wasmannia auropunctata | reverse complement strand
ATGCTGGATTTTTAGATACTGTTTATGAAATTGATAAACACAGCAATTCTTATGAAAATATAAATAGAAATGATAGAAAGATAACAAGAGAAGAAGACCAACGAAAGTAGTTAAAGATGTACACTTACAATTGGAAATAATATCAAAAGCATAAAAGAGCATAGAAAACTGCAGGTATCTTGATTTTTTTAATAACTTAAAAAATATCCAACAATTTTGTTTATTCGTTTATCTTAGACAAAATTTTTATTAATACGGTAGTTATGTTTTATGTTAATTTATTTCGCAGAATTTATCGGGCGAATTCCTCTGTGCTTTTGTTTTTTTTCCCATGCGGCGTTTTTTCTTCTCTTTTATGCAGATTAGATACGGGTATGGGATTACAGTTCCAGGGCGGCTGCACTTTTGCCAGTCAGGGCTGGTTTTGAATAATTCCCTTAGAACCCACTGACACGGTGTCACCTGGATGAATGAAATGCGAACGAGAGAGAGCAGAG
>NW_012091523.1:0-665 GCF_000956235.1 Wasmannia auropunctata | reverse complement strand
TGCTGCAGCTCGTTCACTGTTGTTGTGCAAACTGAGCTCGTACTCGCGCTCGGCGCCTCTGACTTGCCGATCTGCGCATGCGTAACAGGGTTCATCGGCGCGGCTTTTTCCTTTTCCAGTAACTCACATGTATGTCTAATGATGCGTGAAGAGTCGGTTTTCGCTCTTCTTTGATGTATGCCGACATCGTTTTCGTCGAAATTTCTTCGTTAGATGTACCGCCGCACGCTCTCGGACCTTTGTTTTGATCCGCGTATTCGCCTTGTAATGTGGTCATCTTCTCGGCGTTCGCTGCGTTTCGGCGTCTGTCACCGTTGTCCGGCATCACAATTGTTGTTATCACACTCGCGCGTTCACCTTTCTGCTCATTTATTTTACTTTTCTGGCTTATTTCAGGTGATATGGGAACCGTTTCGTTCACTCTACGCACGCCTGTCATCCACTCGCCATGTTTATTACTTTCGCGCGATGCACTGACCAGTGTAGGTAGTGGCACTGGAGTGTCGCTTAAAGGCGGTGTTTCTATGAGTCGCGCTTCTCGCATGTCTATTGGCTGAATGTGATGCCTCATCCGCGGGATCTCTCCGCGTTGTAATTCTTGAAATAGTTGACGCCATTTATTCTGCTTCTTGAACGGAATCATCCTGGTTGGTATCTCCGTCATT
>NW_012091522.1:0-334 GCF_000956235.1 Wasmannia auropunctata | reverse complement strand
ATTCTGAAAGCATTTATCGACAGAATTGTCAATTTACAAGTCTATTGAACACCGTTAAATTCTAATATCAATTCCGTAACAAATTCTAATATCGATTTCAAGGCGAGTTTTTTTTAAGCGACTACTTTTCACGAGAAAAAGTCTTCGACCATGACCTTTTATGTGGCTAAACGTAATCAGTAATGCGACGTACGATAAAATTCGAGAAAACATACTTTCGCGGATGCCATGCGTACAACTTCGCCGAACATATCGCTCCTTCTGGCATAGATGCTCTTTCGTGTCCTCAAGATCAGACCTCTATCGGAGGACCACATGGCCAGATCGAACGTTC
>NW_012091521.1:0-871 GCF_000956235.1 Wasmannia auropunctata | reverse complement strand
TTGGCCGACCTTTTAGCATCCTCTTAAAACATCTAGGGAAATGATAAGTATCCGCTAGAGCGCTAACTTTTATAGTATTATATATTAAATTCCGACAATGGTTTAGATAATATTCTAACGATTTTCAATTTGTTATTTTGAGATGAGAGCTCTGGCTGAGCATTCTATACAGTCACGATTGCTATTGATAGATCGCAGAAGGATCGCTATACTGTGGGGAATTAGCTCCCACCATGTTTTCTCCCTAACGCTCTGTGTGTGGGGAACTTGAGCGAGCTACGCGCAGCTAGAGTCCTAGATTATCAGAGAAGCGCGACCGGTGTTACGAGTCCTGATTGGACACGCAAATGGCCAATCATAAGATTGATTTATTGTTATTATAAATGGCTGACGAATAAATCAAACTTATGATTGGCCATTCGACGCCATTTTTAATATTTTCTAGTACTTTTGCGATACTGCCATAAGCCGGTCGCGCTTCTCTAATAATCTAGGACTCTACGCGCAGCAACCAGCGCAGCGTTCATTCTTTTCTGTATAGACACACGAGTAAGTTTCACGAGCAAGTTGAGAATAAAGTTGAGCAATCTAAACTCTGTGTCTAAAGTCGTGCATCCTTCCGTCCTGATCCCAGTCAACGTGGGACAGTGGCTGCGTTCCCATTGCTTTTCAGTATTAGCCGCCATATTGTTTTACTGGATAAGCGTTCCGTTTTACCAGTAAATAGTTTCAGTAAAAACATAACCTCCAAATTATACTGTGGCTGCTTGCTCGCAAATGTTAATATAAGTAGTGCAATTTGCGAGTAAGAAGGTGTTGTATTTATTTTATTTATATTATTTTTGTTATATATTTTTATTAGTTATTGCTA
>NW_012091520.1:0-334 GCF_000956235.1 Wasmannia auropunctata | reverse complement strand
TATACAATTATATACATAGCATAACTAAGTTATACAATTATTAATAGAAATATACTATTTTTAACAATATTAATCTAGTTATCCAATTTATTGACTATAATAAATGTTTTCTATTTTATAAATGGATGAATAATATTTTCAGTACTGTAGTTCGCTGTTCTTAAGTTTTGATCAAGAAATTTCTTCATCTGCTTTGTAGTATTTTTCTTATCATACTGTGCCTTTGGATAAGGATAACAGGTACGAATGACCTGAGTAATGAAACGTTGAAATTGATAAGATAAATCATAGCTGTAACTTTTGGAACTAAAGTGTGATAATCACGTTGAATTTT
>NW_012091519.1:0-981 GCF_000956235.1 Wasmannia auropunctata | reverse complement strand
TTATATGCTTGTCCTGTTAGATGGAAGAATCGGAATATGACGTAGAAAAAATGCATATTGATTTTACTAAACGAACAAATGCTCATCCAGGAGAAAAAATATTTGAAGCTTTGGACAATTGCATAAATGAAAGTAAGTTATATAATTACATTATGCACGGGTCATCAGTTTTTCATA
Organism: Wasmannia auropunctata; assembly: GCF_000956235.1. NCBI lineage: Eukaryota > Metazoa > Arthropoda > Insecta > Hymenoptera > Formicidae > Wasmannia > Wasmannia auropunctata. The sequence continues at coordinate 804 of NW_012091519.1, read as the reverse complement.
AATATAATGAGATTACTAATAATGTTTAGTAAAACTTACATATCTACAATATTAATTAGATATTAAATATAATCTCGATGTAATCAATGCTAAGAATTTTAACATTATAAGCACAGAAAAAAACTTACTTTACTTTTTGTCATTTCGTAATTAATTTTTTTATTTCAGCAAAAGATCTTACAGAAAAATGCGAAAAAAGCTTCGCTCTTACTGAATGTTTCATAAAAGCTGAAGAAAAAATCTATCCTAATACTCCTGAAATGACTGAAACTCATGAAGAACACGAACATTAGAGAGGTGTGCGAATAGTTCAAATTCGAATTGAATCGAATTGAATCACAGTGGATTTGATTCGAATTCGTTTTCAAATCAGAAAGGTTCGAAATCGAATAGTTCGAGAATTTCAAATCAATAATCAATAATAGTTCAACTTCGAATCAATCGCCTATTTTATTTACTTTATTTATATCTCCCGTGCGATCAATTATTCTTATCTAATAAATAAGTAAATATTTTTGTATGTATATATCCATGTATGCAGATTAATAAAATGTTCGAAAGCATTCTAACTATTTGTGTATACACATATTATTAATTACATTTTCTAGTTCAAAATGTCAAATAAGATCATGATTCTTTGTAATGTGATGTAAATCGAAAACAGGTGTTCAGTTTGTTTAAATCATTGCGTAAAATAATGTAAATCATAAATTTTGATAATTATTACGTTTAAACTAACGTGTAATATAATCTAATACGTGTAATATATCTGAGAAAATTTGATTTAGATTCGATTCGTAGTTT
>NW_012091518.1:0-328 GCF_000956235.1 Wasmannia auropunctata | reverse complement strand
GGAAAGCGAACTTAGAGTTCTTAGGGCCGTGCAGCGCCGAGTTCTCCTGTCCTCAACAGGCCCGTACAGCACGGCATCATGGGAGGCTCTATGCGTAACTGCAGGAGCAATCCCGGTAGATTTTATGCTTCAAGAGAGTAGGGCAAGATATGAGGCAAGAAAAAATCGAGACGCCGAGATCGCTGAAACAGGCGGGGCGACAAGCGGCAGCTATAAACACGCGGTGGAGCGTGTAAGGCAAGAAGTAATAGAGACGTGGCAGACCAAATGGCAGTCTTCGCCAAAGGGTCGTATCACGTTCGCGTTCTTCAAAAGTGTCCGTGTAAGA
>NW_012091517.1:0-793 GCF_000956235.1 Wasmannia auropunctata | reverse complement strand
ACTCAATTTTCGAACTTTTTTTGTGTTGGTATCATTATACATTCAAGAATAAGAATCGATGTGTATTGATCAATAATTTGAAATCATGTGTGATTTCGTTTATATTTCGGAGTTGCTGATTACGAATCCGTGATCAGATTCCTGAAATTCAAAATGGCGGACCCGAATTCGAAAAACGATGTAAATCTTACTCAGAGGATGATAAATTAGTTAAGATACCACACAAATTTAGTTTAAGTGTTGTCCCGACAACTAAAATATTAATTGGTGAACAAACATATAAAGTTATGAATGCGATATTTCATCATGGTTTATGTATCGAAGAAGGCCATTATACAATTAAGTATGTGTAGAGAAGGAACATCTAGCATTTGGATTGAAATTGATGATACTACAGTTACAAAAAAGCAATGGCCTAGAGGTGCTAAAGATATTTACATTTTATTTTTACAAAAAATGCCTACTAAATATGTATATTAAATTACATTAATGCAAATATCACATTTATAATAATAACGTCCAACAATGTATTAGTAGTTTTAGAAGTTTACATTTTCAAATTTCCATAGTTAAATAATATACCATAATAAATAACAACTTTTTGACAGTAAAGAATGTGCAATAAATAATTTAGAAACGACTTATCTTCATATCTTTATATTACAATAATAAAACGATTGAGCTAGTGGTGGTGTTTTTTTATAAAATTATTTTGAATTAAAAATATTCTGTATTCGTTTTACCTCGTTAATATGTGCTTGTGATGCTTATCACTACAAGATCGGAAGAGCAC
>NW_012091516.1:0-493 GCF_000956235.1 Wasmannia auropunctata | reverse complement strand
TAAACTCTTCATTAATATTTTTAAATTTTAATATATATATTGAAGATGTATATTATTGGAGATATGCATATTAAAAGAGCAATACACATTACAAGACATTGTAATATAATTTTTCAAATGTAACATAATTTTTCATTAAGGATAAATTAATTTTAAATTTATGAAAAATGTTATACAATATTTAACACATTTTAATTGAGATATTTATTTAAACGTTTAAACGATTATTAAGTTACACATATAAAAATTGTCTACAAATAAAATTCTTAAATAATATATTATATCATTAATTATTGCTGTATTATACAATTTGTCAAATAGAAATTGTTAGGTATTGGTTCTTAATAAGTTTTAATAAGTTTTAAAGCAATATGCCATGTGGCATATTATGGCATATCGAGCTGATGTTTGATTGGCGAATTTTTCTAGTGACGTCATCGCTGAGTCAAATCCCTGCATGAAAGTTAATCCAGTCTCTATAGTAAAACACTCT
>NW_012091515.1:0-432 GCF_000956235.1 Wasmannia auropunctata | reverse complement strand
CCTTTCTTCGCCCGCTTTGACGAATCTTCCTTGCTTTTTGTGGACTCTTTACCTTTGGTCATTCTTCTATCCTGTGCCAATTTTATCTTCTTGTAAGTACGTAGGCGCTCCTTGAAATCAGCAAAATCCTTCGCTCCATACAGCAGTAATTTGTTGGTTTCTTCATCCGTCAATTATGTATTGCATGACGGATTCTTTATCGATACTTCCTCGTGAAGCAAGCTCCTTCATTGATAGGTAATATTCTTGCACGTTCTCTTTCTTTTTTATTTTCCTATCTGCAAGCATCCTGTGTAAATCGGCACTACTGATTTTGGAGCTGAATTCATCTACTAATATTGTCTTCATTTTTTTCCAGTTTTTCACTACGCCTTCACTTTGCAGGAAAGTTTTGGCTGCACCTTTTAGAAGCTTCCTCGCGAAGATTAATTT
>NW_012091514.1:0-576 GCF_000956235.1 Wasmannia auropunctata | reverse complement strand
TTCAGCTCTGTGATTAACCTACTTTAATCGCTACTAATTTAAAATCTATTATAGCCTCGACATTTTCGTATTAGGATTTTCATCTTAAAATATTCTAAAGAATCCGCACTTAAAAAGAAATCCGCGAGTTTTGGGACACCCTGTATATACATTATATATCACACACTTAATACATATTTATAAGTATATATGAATTAGAGTATGTATTATATTGTAACTTTTTTATAATATTATACATACTGTAGTAATCACACTTGTTCCGATCTAATAACTAAATTGTATCCTTATTATATGTGTCGCTACTGTAATAAGTTGGCCACCGTAATATTTGTATTACAATAACTATACGCGTGTGGTCCGTCGAATGTAATATTTTCGTGAGGGATTACAATAACTACATAAATTACAATTCTCAGCCCGTGCGTCTTTTTCGTAAGGGGATTGTTAATCCTTTCAAGCATACATTTTTCCTTACCTACGATTTACTTGAAAATTGGTACTCGGGAGTTTTCGAGATTGCTGATTACGAATCTGAGGTCAAAATTTAGAAATTCAAAATGGCGGATTCAATATGGC
>NW_012091513.1:0-687 GCF_000956235.1 Wasmannia auropunctata | reverse complement strand
GCTTTCGTATCAGAATAGCAAAATATATTGTTATTAAAATAAACTTAATATGTTTTTCTTTTTTTTATATGAATTGATTTTTACAAATTCTGAGCTTTGGATTAACAATAATTAAATTATAATAAATAAAGGAAAACGTGAAAAATTACACAAAACATTTACTTTATATTGTTATTTAATATATTATTTTAATCAAATATGATAACCAAATAATGATTTACGACTATAACACTGAAATAACTGAACATAATATATTAAACATAAATACGAATACATTGATGAAAATAAAAATCATAACTCAATATCAACGCAAAATATAAAATTGTTTATTAATTTTTAAAAATGACGAGTCGAGTATAAAAACTTATAATTTGTTTTATATTATCTTGTAAAAACATTTAATTTATATTGTTATTTAATATATTATTTTAATCAAATAATATAATAGTCAAATAATAAACATTACGGATATAACACAAAAATATAATAAATGAACGTATTAAACGTAAATATCAATACATTACATATACATAAAAAATAAACATAAAAAAATAAAAAACATAAAAAACATAATTTAATATATCATAAGTCAATATATCAATATCATAAAACATAAAATTTTTTATTGATTTTTAAAAATAACGAGTCGACTATGAAAACTTCTAATTCGTTTTATATTATCTTGTA
>NW_012091512.1:0-315 GCF_000956235.1 Wasmannia auropunctata | reverse complement strand
CTAGAAATTGTGAGGAATCCGAAAGGGCAAGACACTATTCAAATGAATTCACTGAATCACGGATAGTAGAGGTTATAGAAGAAGAGTTAATTAAAATACATATGAAAACTATTGTTGAGGTGTGTTTATTTTTTATTTATAATTTGCATTATATTAATAGTGTAAATTTTTTTATTATGTATTATTATGTATTATGTTGTTAAATACTAATTTTATTATTCTTTTGTACTTGTTAGGTGGAAAATAGTATTGTAGTGCACATGCTCAAAAATCAGATAACAGTTTTTGGTTGTATGTATAAACTATTTTCGAGAA
>NW_012091511.1:0-622 GCF_000956235.1 Wasmannia auropunctata | reverse complement strand
AGATTATGCCAAGTATATAAAAAATATCGTATGTTACATCTGTGCTAAATCAAAAATATATTTTATTTTAACAGATAAAAATTGTTCAAAAACAAATATGAGATTATACAAGTTGCCAAGTATTTGATTAGACATAGAAACAAAAATATTTTTTTAATTAACCGTTTAATCATCCAAAAATATAAGCAGCAAAAGTTTAATGCCATTGTCTTTCCAAATATTTTTAAGTTTCATAAAACAGGTTTAAAGTGACTAAAATGACCAATGGCATCATAGTGAAGCAAAAACTTGGCGTGCCCGGATTGCATTAATATTTAACTAATAAGATATATATAAAATGCGGGCACGCCAAATTTTTGCTTCACTATGATCCCATTGGTCATTTTAGTCAGTTTAAGCCTGTTTTATTAATCTTAAAAATATTTGGAAAGACAATGGCATTAAACTTTTGCTGCTTATATTTTTGGATAATTAAACGGTTAAAAAAATATTTTTGTTTCTATGTCTAATCAAATACTTGGCAACTTGTATGATCTCATATTTGTTTTTAAACAATTTTTATTTGTTAAAATAATATTTTTGGTTTAGCAAAGATGTAAACGTACAATACTTTTTTATATAC
>NW_012091510.1:0-348 GCF_000956235.1 Wasmannia auropunctata | reverse complement strand
GTGTGCTCTTCCGATCTTAAACTAAAAATAAGAAATTATTCCGTTTATATAAAAGGAATCCTGCTATAGAATATGCTTTAATAGAACGACTATGCTTAACATCACTAATATTACATACCACAAAAATTCAAGGTTTGGAAAATTCAAAAATCTATTTTTTTCCTATTCCTTCATTTGCACCAACTCCATCGCCCATAGATTGAGGTTCGGAGATGGCCTCTGCTTCCGCTTCAGGTGCGTGCATAATTGCCACAATAAGGATTATGGCAAAAGCCAATGATAGAAATGACAGTCGCATCTCAATGCTTATTAAAGCTCAAACTGTATTAGTCTGTACGTTTATGATTT
>NW_012091509.1:0-354 GCF_000956235.1 Wasmannia auropunctata | reverse complement strand
CACATGTTCATATGTTAATTACTTTAAAACAAAATTTTAAAATAACAACGCCAGAAATTATCAATAAATATATATCTGCCGAAATTCCTGATCCATATAAGAACCGTAATTTACATGACATAGTTATGAAACATATGATTCATGGACCTTGTGGCGATTGATGTTTGGTAGATGGACAATGTTCGAAACATTATCCGAAAGCTTTCCTTGAAAAAACAAAAATGGATGAAGATGCTTATCCATATTATCGTCGACGAAATACTGGTAAAACTTTTGAACGGCCCGGCAGGTATATAGTTGATAATTGTCATGTTGTTCCGTATTGTCCTATATTATCAATTATATTTAACTGCC
>NW_012091508.1:0-3363 GCF_000956235.1 Wasmannia auropunctata | reverse complement strand
ATTTTAAAATTCTGATATCATATTTGGATTTAGCGAGTTTAAAAATCTTAAGATTTCCATTTTCATAAAAATCCATCCATTTTCTATTTTTAATCCGCCATATTGGAGCCGCCATTTTGAATTTCGAAAATCTAACATTAGATATGAATTCCGCGACCCCCAAAACCCATATAAAGTACTTTTCACGTTTAAATACCTTAGCCTTCACCGAATAAATCGTTAATAAATCGTAAGTAGTAAGAATCAACATTAACCCGACTTGGAAAACTTCAAACATGATTTTCCCAACTTTCGCTGCCTATAAAACAATTGAATTTGGTATTGTCCGATAGGTTTCATACTCTAAATAAATTTACCGATTTGAAAAGTTAGATCTCCAAGGCAAAAACAGGGTGTTTCTTCTTAATATACTTGAAGAAGTTTACTGAAAATGTCTAAAATTTTAATAATTATTATCATTATTGAGGTTTTTCACGATATCAAATAAATGTTAGCCTGCATCTATACGAACCATTCTCGACAAATCTGTAAAGAAATTTATTGCGAAAAAATATCACCTCATGTTCTCAGCCAGGAATTGAACCCGGATTTCCACGTTTGTCGGACGGGCGGAAGTAACGGTACGCAGTTTTTGAAGCTAGGATACGTATGTAAAATCACATAATAAAATTATTGAAGCACCAAGATCCCGATATGACCGTGCATTGGCCTTTCTTATTCATTAATTTTTATTTTTATAGGAATTGCTTCCAGGAAAAATGTTTAATCAAATATTCGTGATCTAAAGGAAATAAATACTGTAATATCTTGCAAAATAAAAGAACGAGTGATTCTCTGATGTATGGTATCTATACTTTTCGCGAGCTTTAAATAATGTATTATAGTACTACAAATTAAGAATATACGCTGCATTAACGTCTTTCAGCATTAACGCAATTTAATCACTTTGTCTTGTATTATTAACATTATACTAACTAACGAGAATTGCTAATCAGAGTTAAGTACTTAAACAAAGTTGTGGACAATAACTAACCTTTATGCGGCCAGGTCAACCATGCCCCGATTTGCCCTTTCATAGAACAGTGCGTGCTGTATTATATCATCTTATATTCCGCAATGTTGGAGCGTATATATCCGACGAGAACACTAATTAATGGAACTACTTGTAGCGCGATGTCAATTTTCGTGAAAATCCGACTCCCGGCCATAACTCTCCTAATTTCCCGGATATCGGTGATGGATCGTTGGTTGATTAACTCACCGGTCTATGGAAACCATGCAGAGATTGAAGATGCTAGCGGTGCAATTAAGTACGTCGGCGCTGAGCCAAATGTGGCACGAGGTAGATCCGAAGTACCAGTCGCCCGATACTTGATAGATTATGGCCGGTGGCATAACCACTAAACCAACCAGCAAATCGCTCACAGCCAAGCTGATCACCAAGTAGTTGGAGCGTCGAAATCTTTTGAAGTATATGATGATGAAGAAGATAGTAGCGTTACCTGCTATCGTCAGGAACGTGATGAAGAGGAGCAGCGCAGTAAGAAAGAACGCCTAACATAAAAAAATACATTTTTACAAAATTTTTATATGTCATTGCAGTATCGTAAACGCGGATTCTTTCACTCAATGACACACATACACACGCGCGCGCGCGATTTAAATTTTTTATCATATATAAACAAAAATTAATTCAAATAAATTGAAAATTAAATTTATTTTAACACCCAAAAAAAATATTCTATCTTTTAGCGGTACTCTCTTGATGCTAAAAGATTTTCCTCTTATATGTATATATGGCTCAAGAAAATATTCTAAAATGTAGAGGAATATCGAATTATTATGAGAATTTATTCTTGATTATAGCACATGTGCCACTTCTTTATAGATAATATTCTTGATTATAGCGCACGTGCCACTTCTTTGTAGATAAATACACGTTATAGCTGAAGAATATGCTTTATGTAAAATTTTTTTGTTTAGAGGAAATGCTTAAAGGAATTTCCCGCTTATAAGTAGAACATTTTTTTTGGGTGAATTTATTTAAATGTATCCGTATAGACGCTTTAAGGCCCGAAAGTGTATTAATTTATATCCCTATTGTATTATTTTTGAATTCATATTTCAATTTATTTGAATTCAAATAAATTCAAATAAATTGAAATATGAAATGAGCTGTTTATCATGTTGAATTCGGATATATTCATGTTTAATTATATTATTTTCTAATTCAAATAAATTGAAATACGAAAGAGCTATTCACCATGTTGTTTGGATGTATTCATGTCCGTATTATATAATATTATGTTTTTATTCAAATAGATTCGAAAAATCAAAAGCGCCCTCTTACGGAAATAAACTATTGGAAAGACAATAATCACTATTGGATTTTAATAGTGATTAATCACTCTCTAATAGTGATTATTTAGCATCCAATAATCAGATTATTTGCAATAATTACTCCAGCAGTTTCTGACTAATTGTGAGTAATTATTGATTTCATTAATCAGATTATTTGCAATAATCACTACACCGCACTACTTTTAATAGTTTAATATAAATGATTACTGGCTTTCAGTAGTTAAATTATCCAATAGTGATTATTTAAAACTGTGTCTAACAGTTTTAAGCCAAGGCTAATGGATATCGATTTCAGAAAACATTAAATTAAATATCCGAATACGTAACATAACGATAACATTTACTAAATAATAAAAATATATAATATATAATAGAATACATACTGGAAAGAATAAATCCTTTGTACAAAGTATCATTAGCTCGGCGTTAGAGTATAAATCTAATATTCTAAAGATCTCAAGTTCGAATCTCGATGTGTTTTCAAAAATTGCAAACCTGCGTATAAATTGTAATTAATAAAACAGAAAATATGCGGAATAGTTAGGAATCGATCTAGTCGACGCTTCATGACTGAAGAACGTGATCTCTATGTTGACGAGGTTGTAAGGTGGTGTACAACCTGCCTCGACTGATTTCTATCGATGGCCATCCTCATTGCTCTATAGAACTTAGAATTTCCATCCTCTTTTATTTGGTCGGCCCATCTGCTGGGGGATCGACCTCGTGGCCTCTTGCCTTCTACACTGCTAGTGAGGACTAGTTTCTCGAGATTTTCGTCACCTCGTGACTACCTGGTCGAAGTATATCAGTATTCTCTTCCGACATGTAGTGGACAAGTGTTCTTTTCAACTTCTCTGAGGATGGATGTGTTTGTACGTTTGGCCGTCCACGGCATCCGCAGCATTTGCCTCCAACACCACATCTCGAATGCGTCAATCCTCTGCCGTTCTCTTGCTCGGATAGTCCATGTCTCTACTCCATACGTGAAGATTGGAAATACTA
>NW_012091507.1:0-370 GCF_000956235.1 Wasmannia auropunctata | reverse complement strand
TCTATATTTTAAATATATATCTCATAGTAATTCGATATTCCTCTATATTTTAGAATATATACTCATAGTAATTCGATATTCCTCTACATTTTAGAATATCCTTTCAAGACGTTTATTTAATATTAAGAAGAAAATCTTTTATCATGAAGAAGATACCACTAAAGGATAGAATTTTTTTTTTGGGTGTTGAGAACAAAAGACACGATTGTCACAAATTGGGACATTGTTATTAATTGGGACATTCACCACCCCAAAAAATGTTCTACTTATAAGCAGGAAATTCCTTTAAGCATTTCCTCTAAGAAAAAAATGTTACATGAAGCATAGTCCTCGGCTATAATGCGTATTTATAGATCGGAAGAGCACACGT
>NW_012091506.1:0-425 GCF_000956235.1 Wasmannia auropunctata | reverse complement strand
CAAATTATTATAAAACTCAAATTTGTAATATAATTCTGTAATAAAATTTACATAGAGATATTATAAGAAGCACCAAGGTAATTCCCTCAATCTATTGTGTTAAGCTTATAGAGCCGTAATATACATATATATACACATATATATATATATATATATATATACATATATATTTGTATGTGTATATATATATTATATTATTATTTATTAATATATATTATATTATTATTATTACTACTATTATCTTAAATAAAATTTAAAGGCATTACAAGTGGTGCGTCGTAAGCGCCATAGAATCATAAATGCGTCACGCATACACGATTCCGAGAGCGAAGATTCGAGAAAAACGTCGGAGATGCTTCTACATGCACACATACAAAAGAGACCCTTGTCCACGCAATTGTCTACCACGTCAACATCTTACTCGT
>NW_012091505.1:0-994 GCF_000956235.1 Wasmannia auropunctata | reverse complement strand
CAGGACAAGGTCACTTTGAATTTATTAAATGGAACCCCCCATTTTTCATTAAATATTCTTGTAGCACATTTCAAGAGCTTTCCAAAACATATAGATAAAATATTTTTTTATGAAATAAATCTTGAGTTATGAAGCTTGAAAGTGGAGTACCGTCGGCATTAGCATCATTCAAGATGTCGAAATACTAGCTAAAACCTTTTGAATGTTGTTCAGGATTATGATCTAGACAACACATGTCAAGATCAAGGCCATTAAAAGTTATTGCTTTTATTTTCATTTGTGAAAATTATATTTACTTTTTGAAAAAAAGAAACAATTTTCAACCTTCACATGTTTTATCAATGTCATAATCCTGAACAACATTCAAAAGGTTTTAGCTAGTGTTCGGACACCTTGGATGATGCCAATGTCGACGGTACTCCAACTTTCAAGCTTCATAACTCAAGATTTATTTCATAAGAAAATATTTTATCTATATGTTTTGGAAAGCTCTCAAAATGTGCTACAAGAATATTTAATGAAAAATGGGGGGGTTCCATTTAAAAAATTCAAAGTGACCTTGTCCTGACCTTGACGACGCCACTCAGGGTCAAACCAATGTTATCATTATATGTCCCCCTCGAAGTCCCAAAACGTTTGTCTGAAACATTTTTCCCTAAAATACACTGTTCAAGAGATATTTGAGGTGATCGATTAAAATGGGACACCTTGTATAAATCTTTTGATAATAAATGGTTTTTTAGCAATTTTCTTTGTAATTTTCTTTTTTATATTTCTATTTTTTGCAGAATAAATTAATTTCTATTGATTTTATTTTGCTTGGTAAATTTTAATTTAAGTTTTAATGAAATAGAGTAAAGGTAATTATTTTAACAATTTTATAAATCTTGAATAATTTTTATTGAATGTTTTTATTTGGATAGGTTAAATTATTTAATGCGTTTTATTCGCCGTCTGATGCGAATACTCATGTAATACGGGTACTAATATAAAG
>NW_012091504.1:0-797 GCF_000956235.1 Wasmannia auropunctata | reverse complement strand
AAATTCACCAATCACAGTCGAACATGAGAAAAATAATCGACTGTGATTGGTAAATTTCTTACGGCTTACAACTTACTGCTCCCATTGTAGATGGACCTTTAGGCCTGTTCTACAATACGTCGTACGTCGGATCGTAAGTCGTAAGTCGTAAGAACTGACCAATCACAGTTAAATGGTAAGAAGAATATTCGATTGTAATTGATCAATTCTTACGGATTACGGCTTACGACGCGACATACGACGTATTATAGAACGGGCTTATGAGATAAAAGAATTTTCCTTTGTATGAAATCCTGGATCGCGCGGCAAACGCAATAAATGAGAAGTTTTGATTGGTCAATTCGGATGACGCGACGTGTGAAGATGCCATTTCATGTGCAGTGTTCAGCAATTCATTACTATTGGTTAAAAATGTTACCTAGATGACGCACTCCCGGCGCAAGATACATTTTGCCGTATCTTATTAAAGTTCAACCAAACGAACAGCAAAAGCGAACGAGCAGCAAAGCCTAGAGTCCTAGAATACAGAGATGCGACACGGCGTCGGTTAGGTTAGGTAGCCATCTCCATTTTTATTCAGTAAAGTATTCCTAACCTTATAAGCTGATGACAGTTGATGCAAAAAAAAATATTTACACCATAATAATAGCTTTTTATTGCATTTCAACACTTTGTATTGTCTTAATTTTTCTCTATATAATTTATATGTACACCCACGGTCATCGATTCTGTCCCTCAGAAATTTTTACAAACACTCTGAAGTGATTACTTTTCTACATTAATGCTCATAATTCATG
>NW_012091503.1:0-673 GCF_000956235.1 Wasmannia auropunctata | reverse complement strand
GAGAGAAAGAATTCACCGTTGTAGGGGTGAAAAGGGAAGGCAATGACGTATGTTTACTTGAATGCGAATCAGCTGATCGGCAGCTGATCGGCAGCGAAAAACAGTAAGGAATGTCAAGGTCTCGGCACCGTAACGAAATAATAGAGAATAACATGTTTTACACGACTGAAACAATTCGCGATACGAGAACGTGAGATATAACTAGAGCGGTACAAAATTTTAATGCCGAAATATGAAATTGATTTAGATGAGATTTTCCTTTATCAAACTCCAAACATTCCGCCCGCCTTGGCAACTACGCGTTGACAATATTTGCGGAACGTAAGTCTATCGCGAGAATGTCTATTTTTTGTGTGGATTCGGCAGCAAGCACAATTTGACAATTGGTCTCTTGAGCGTCGTGTTGGCCGTCTTCACGGTGGTGACCCGGATGAGTCCGTCAGGCCCGTTGTGCACGTCGATGATGCGTGCGAGAGGCCATTTGGTGGGAGGCATCCGTTCGTCTTTGATGAGAACTAAAGATCCAATTTGAAATAAGTTTTGCGCTTGGTGCCACTTGGAGGAGATCTGAAACTGAGATAAATATTCGGCAGCCCAACGTTTCCAGAATGACTCCGTCATCTGGCGGAGTAGCTGCCAGCGTGACAGCCGAGATTCTGGGACATCACCCAGA
>NW_012091502.1:0-516 GCF_000956235.1 Wasmannia auropunctata | reverse complement strand
ACGATTTTTTTTAAGCGTCAAACACCAATTGCAAAAACAATTTTTAAAAAAAGATTATTTCATAGATGTTCATAAACTCAATATAATTTTATTTAAAATATAAATTATCTATCTCTTTGGATTAATAACATTGTAATTAAAATTTTTATTCTACATACTAGTAAAGATAAGGACATTTTATTTCGTTTAATCAAAAAAATGGAACGGTTACAATAAAATTAAAGAATGCGGTATAAAATAAATTTAAAAAAATACGAAGGACATGTATCTACTATTTGGTTTTCAATTTTTTAAATAATTCTGTCTACATATATCAAGATCTGCAAAATTGATTTTATTTTACGAATACCCAAGTTAAATTATAATTATAATTATAATTATATTTCTTAGAGACTTGAATTTTCTGATAAATCAACCTCTTGCGTGTCACGATCATGCTAAATGTCTATTGTCGTGATACAGCATTAATATTCAGTAACAGAAATTGATAATGTATGACGATTCAACTAAAGCAGG
>NW_012091501.1:0-513 GCF_000956235.1 Wasmannia auropunctata | reverse complement strand
CATTATAAGATACCAAGAACAATGTAGGGGATATAGGTTTTATATTTAAATAAAAATGTAATCCAAAAATATATATTAAAACTATTTTATATTTAAATAAAATGTAATTCAAAAATAATATATTGAAACTATATACAATTTTACACTACAATACATTCCCTTTATTTATCCAACGAGTTATGTGAAACTGTCCATCCCCAACCATTTCACGTACACCTTGTTTCCTCGTTTGCGCAGTACTTTTTTCCACGAGATACACATCAGGATTTGGATACTCGTTGTAATTCATATTCGTAAAGTTCTCCGGCTACAGGTTCTCCGCGAGAATCATTTAATAAATACGTCGTGGAATTTGTAGGTTGTACTTTCGCGATACAAAAGATTTCAGTGGACCAATTTGGTCGGTAGCCTTTCTCAAATATAGTTTTAAATTTACTGACACGTACTGGATCATTTACCTTGAATCTTGGTAGAGCGATGATTCTCGCACTAATTGTACACCGTCATTAGGAG
>NW_012091500.1:0-834 GCF_000956235.1 Wasmannia auropunctata | reverse complement strand
AAAATGGTTGACTTTAAGTCGACTTACGGTCGACAGTTAAAGTTGACAAAAATCAGCCTAGAAATAGACGGCTTAACGTCGACTTTACAAGTCGACTTTAAGTCGACTAAAAAAAGTCGACAATTAGTCGACAAACAGCCATTTGTGCTGTGTGGGTCTCTTTAAAAATAACCTAACCTATTCCTGAATAAACTTGTCAGTATTTACCCCATCAAAATCTGTCATTATATGACCCAGGAGCTACTTTTTCCTTTAAAACTTTATTGAGAGAAATAAAATTAATATACAAATATAGGAATTACATCAAAATAAAGGAAAAAGATATCGTATGACATAGAATAGGTTAGATTTTATTCAACGATTCAAAAATTAAGAAAATATAACTTGAAATACCAAAAAAAGATCCAGGTTTAACCTTATTTCACGAATGTAAAATTTTAGTTTTCTCCGCTAGCTATATTTGGCTTTTGATTTTTACTGCCTTTTGAGAAGATGGTTAGATGCTTGAGAACTGTCTTTCTATTAACGCTTAGTGGTGAAATAGGCGCGGGAAAGAAGAGAAATTTAAAATGACACTATTTGCCCCCTGTCACTATTTGACCCCCCCCTTCCCTTATACGGTTTTTGATTATGGAAAAATTTTATAAAACATTTTTCGGATATGGTCATGTTTCTAGATTTAGAAATTAAACTTCATTCAAGAGATTCTATTTTAAAACTACAATCATTGACACATTTTCAATTTTCATCTCCAAGATTTCAAAATTTATTTCAGTATGCTTGGCATAAAAGTGGTTATGTAGATATTAAACCAGATGAATTTGATACACCAGT
>NW_012091499.1:0-2491 GCF_000956235.1 Wasmannia auropunctata | reverse complement strand
TATTTAACGTTACATTTATATCAAAGATATGTTTACATAATGTTACTCTAACGTTAAAAAGTTATGTTACAGTGACATACTTTTACATGTAACCTTGAAATAGTAACATGAATGTAACAAGTTATATCTTCTAGATGTAATATTAACATAACAATTGTTACATTACTTGTTACTTCCAGGTAACGTAACTGTTATCAAGTGTGTTTAGTGGGTAGTTGAATCTCAATGAATCTCTCAATGAATCTGTTTTGTCATCCTTTGAAATGTTTGGAAAATTTATGAGCTCATCTAGATGTGTCTCAATAATCATTAATTGATTGTCGTATGTATTCTTTAACAGCTGCGAGGCATTTTCATAATTCTCATCACTGATTGTAAAACCTTCAATAACTTTACGAGCGTCCCCTTGTAATGTTTCTATAAAGTATTGATGCTTTTGTATAGGCGACAATTCATTATCAATTCATTATTATTGTGAATAGTAGTCTCAAAGCTGTTTTTAAAAAAGAATCACTTTGTATGTACATTCTCCGTTAAATTCCGGGAGCTTTATCTTTTTTCCTGTGTGTCTGTCTCGATCTTGATCCTGATTATCGACTAATCTTAACTGCTTTAAATTCTGCTGCTTTAATCCTACTTCGATTATTGCCTGTACCTTTGCAGCTGCTTCAAAATATCCTGCTTCGAAGAAATTACGCTCTATTTTGCATTCTATACGGAATTGTTGTGCAAGAGCATGATCTTCGGGTTCCTTTTCTTCGATTTCCGCTTGAATATTCTCGAACGCTGTCCAGTTTTCCTCTAACCTCTTTAACTTAACCTTTGCTTCTGCAAGTCAGTCCACAATAAGGTTTTTAAACTTTACACCGTAAGGTATTGACCAATTACAATCAATTATTTTCCTTATATTCGACTACGATTGGTCTATTTCTTATTGTTTAGGGCTTATAATCCTTATTGTGGACCGACAGTTGTGCGTCAATCGTATTTGCAATCCTTATGATCTACCCTTTGACGTGTGTGCGCACGCGCGCGCGTGTGTGTATGTGTGAGCGAGGTAGAATGTAATCGCCTTAAAATGCATGTGTATGCGTGTGTGTAGCAGTCAGTTGATCGTCGCGAGAGCCCTACATACGACAATAAATTGCACTGCCCCTGCCTACCTTCCATACGCGGTCCGTAATTTGCTAACTATTTCTCGTTATAATTTAAAAACTAAGCTTCGGATAAAATTTTGGTAAAGGAAAAATCGTCCCAGAATTGAGTCAGGAATATGATATTTTAAGGACAAACGTTTATTTTGAAACACCCTGTATAAAGTATTCTAAAACTCATAAATAAAAAAATGTATACCATCAGGTGGGCAGAAGAATGTCCAATGTGCTATCGTTTGATCGCTTCCAACGCTGAACCAACGTAAGATAATCAATAAATCATGATTTATATTTAAAATTTCTTCACTTCCATATGCACGTTGCGAAAATAAACGCAAATTCGTTCCGAAGATGCTACAAATATTGTACATAAAAGCTTATTATGACAGAAAAACATAAACTTTTTTTAATAGGTACATTAAAATATATTAACCTAATAACAAACTCCTTCCAATTCCAATAATCTATCAATCTTTTAATTATAATTTCTTTCAAGTATTGTTTTACTGACTTTTCGTTTTCTTGATATATCAAGGATGTAACATCATTACGACCAATTTCTATCTAAAATAAATATCTGCTGTTGTTCACACTTATATATTTCACACCTAATTTTAAATTAAGTCTGAATATTAGGCATAATAAAAACTTTTATATTACTGTGAAACAAGGAAACAGTGCTCCAGGACTTTGATATAATCGTATTGCTATGTTATGGCTAGCTCGAACGTAAAAATGAATATCCTGCGTATCATTACTTTTTTGCATAGGCCAAATTCTTAAAAATTCATCTCCAAAAGTTATGTGACTTTCACAATCTAAATATCCAAGAAATAAAGAATTTAGTAAAATAATTGTGTATATCACAAGTAATTTGCTCAGTGAGATCAATATTATTTAATATTCAGAAATACAAACAAAACAAATAGTACTATATATATACCATCTATCTTCTGTACAAATCACAAACAAGCACTCATATATTTGACTAAGAATAACTTAACTAACTTCTGCTAAAACTTTTTCAGAATTTTTATATAAATTTCCCAACTTTTGTAAGAATTTTACAAGTTTTTAGAAAATTTCTCAAATTTTTTAATACAAATTGTAACATTTAAATTTTTAGAAATGTTGAAAAATGTACATCTCTTTTAGAATTCTTTATTATATGCAAGTTCTGAAATATTTTACGATTTCTAATATTTCTCATTCTACGAGAGCAAGTCAATAAGTTTTTAGAAAAACATAGTAAAACACATTTTTTTGTTCGAGTAATTTTTATTTCTCAACATTGTCTCCTTTCAGCTCGATACACTTGATCCAACAATTCTCCAACT
>NW_012091498.1:0-358 GCF_000956235.1 Wasmannia auropunctata | reverse complement strand
TTTACATCGTTCGAAACCGTGAATCTTTAGCTTTAATTTGAGCACTCGATCAGCATTGTGCGATTTTTTTTCACCGAGTTATTCAACATTGATGCAAAAATGATCATTTTTGCTTCAATGTTGAATAACTCAAATGAAAAAAAATCCCACAATGCTGATCGAGTGTTCAAATTAAAGCTAAAGATTCACACTTTCGAACGATGTAAACCTTATTTGCGTGCGATTTTTATTTTACTTTCTGGAACTTTGCAAAGTTCGCAAAAAAAATTCGTCAAATCTCAAAATCTCCCCAAAACTTTGCAAGGTTCCATGATCCGAATTAAATTTTGCACATAATTGCGGCTTACAGTTTTCGAAA
>NW_012091497.1:0-525 GCF_000956235.1 Wasmannia auropunctata | reverse complement strand
TCAAGTTCAAACTTGTGTAAAGCAGAGGATCCTGTGTTAAATTATTGAAATGTTTATTCACTCTGTTTAAGCGGCATAACGATTTGAAGTCTAAGTAGCTTAATATTCTTATCATTACTTCATCCTGCAAGGTATAATATGAAATTTTAATAAATGGAATAATAACATAACAATAAATATTATGAATGAAAAAGACTTCTTGGTATAGTTTACAGGAAATCCAGAAAAATTGTCACATGATAGCTTCTTGGATTCATCTGAAGAGATATCTTTCATAAACGTTGGAAGTTTTTCGGATGAGAAATCTTGCATACTATTAGATGCCTCTTGAAGAGGTGGTCCTAGCTGAGACGCCAGTTCGTTCTCGTGAAAATTTGCTACTACATCGCTACAAATAACATTCGTACACACTTACTTTCATTATTAAGAAAATAAAAAAAAACAAATATTACTTAATATTGACAAATTGTAATACCTTTCAAACATAATGCAATGTTCGTTCAATGTCCTTTTAAGATGGACTAT
>NW_012091496.1:0-384 GCF_000956235.1 Wasmannia auropunctata | reverse complement strand
ATACNCGTTTTTTATTAAAATCTCAATATTAGTTTAGGCCCTACAAAAATAAACGCGACATTTTTATCGACTTTGTATGGGCAACACGTATAAAAAATGCACTTTTTAATTGCTTATATCTCAGTATTGAGATGGTCAATCTCATTCTAATTGCACAAGCGTGTCAACGACTTCTAGTACAACATATAGTTTCAATTTTAAGAAATTCTCAATATTTTGAATTTGTGAGTGTACTACCTTAATATATATTTCACTAAAAAAGATTGATACTTTGTGTGGTATTTTTTTCAGGTAACAGTTTTATTACCATTATATTCTTTTATAATCAACATTTAATTTACCATAACTAAAAGAAAAAGAACAGGAACGAAGTAAGATTGAAGG
>NW_012091495.1:0-389 GCF_000956235.1 Wasmannia auropunctata | reverse complement strand
GCCTAAGTGACTGGAGTTCAGACGTGTGCTCTTCCGATCTTTTTTAAAGCATATAAATATCTGTAAAAATGCAATTTTTCACTTCGAAGACTTAAGGACATACATTGAATTTCTTGAAAAGCAATAAGAACTATTTAATAATGTAATCCCTCACTTCGAAAACTCGAGGACACGTATATAATGTTTTTAAAGCAAAGTAAATATTTCTGAAAATGCAATCTCTAATTTCGAAGACTCGAAGAAAATATACTATATATATATATATATATATATATTGTATAATGTAGTTTAAAACAAGAGATATTACGAAAAGGACAAATCTCTACTATTTAGAAAAATTCGACAACATGTATATTATGTTTTTAAAGACAAAAAAATATTTACTAAAA
>NW_012091494.1:0-1612 GCF_000956235.1 Wasmannia auropunctata | reverse complement strand
GTGTGCTCTTCCGATCTAAATTAACAGCGTCATCGCAATTATATAAAATTGCATATCAGTAGCTAGATACCAGCTCCAAACCATGCACTGCAAAAAATTTTAAAATAAAAATTTTATACTTTTGATTGATAATTTCAAGTTCTCTTAAGATCTTAATTAAACAGGTTTGTACCATTGAATCGACACCAAAGAAATTATTTATGTACAGAAAATTTCTCCACCAATACTTCGCGCAAGTTTCGTGCGACCTTTCATTCATGTAAAATTGCGAAGTTTTATCAAACCAAGCTGAGCTCAATTGTGATATTCCTAATACCATCATATAAGCCGGTGTCAATCTTAAAAATAAAATTTTTATTAATACACGTATACAAATAAGTTTCTGTTCAGTTTATATGTATATTAAAATTAAATTTTTCGTAGCATTTTCTCTCATTTTAAACTCTATTGCAATAATATTATTATAATTATTGCATTGTTTTTTTTTGTTTACATGGATCGAGATAAGGACAAAACATACCGAATAAATCTTTTGATTATGTAGATAAAGAATTCAATTAGTTTGTCTCTGCAATTAATCGGCTTAATTAACCTTTCGTTTGTTTTATCTTGCAAATACAAATAGGTCACCAAACATCCGCTTGAAAAAAAGAAAATATCGACTGCCATAATTGCAATGTCATGGAAATAAGCATAACTCTCCAAGAGTCTTACCATCCATATTTTATTGTCTATAAAATAATTTTCATTATTTATAGAAGATAAAAATCACTAGACTAAAACATATTTATTCCAGAGATGTACTTATTTTAAATTACTTACCAGTAGAATCCATTACATAATATACACCGTGCAACATAATTATGCCACACATGCTTAGGAATTTTAAACCATAAATAACGGGTATTGTGCCGGCATCTAATTTCGTGCTAAATATTTTTCTCGTATTTGTGTAAGCGGAGAAACATATGAGTATTTTATCAATTTTACTTTCCCGAACACTAAACGAATTTACTTCTGTTTCTCTTTTCAGGCCCTCGAATATGTTTTCAATGCCTGAATCATAATTCGGAGTCTAATAGTAATTTGCAATTTAGTAGTACGTACACGTAATATAAAAATAGTCAGATGAATGTCAAAATAATTTATACCTCCTACATTTTTATACTTTCTGGACATAACACTTACCGTCATTATTAGTTTTATTTATCTCATTTTTCTTTATACATATATGTTTTTGGAGCACAAATATATCACATAGTGTTCCGATTGTTGTCATAAGAAAAAAAAATCCGAAAGCAACACTACAAACGAAATATTTCTTTATTGAATCTTTATATTTTAAACAATTAAGATAAAAATTACTTTCATAGCATTATTGCATCTTTCATTATAAGTTATAATATTACTATTCTTATGTAGTAAATTTTTACATCTTTTGAGACGCAAAAAAATTTACTACATACAATGGAGACATACCAGATAAAAGGCAATGCACCACTAAATAACCATTCGTTATTATATTTTAGATCTTTAACCAGGATCAGCTGGAATTTCACAAAGTTGAAGTTATCGATTATGATAACTCTATCACGAAATATTGTTTCCAAAA
>NW_012091493.1:0-791 GCF_000956235.1 Wasmannia auropunctata | reverse complement strand
TAATAATTATAAGTATTTACTAATATTGACTGTCAATATTCAATATTCATCAATACTTAACTAGATAAAATACATAAGTATTGATGTACACTAATTTCTAATACTTAATATTCACCAATATTGATTCTCAATACTCAGTATTCATCAACACTTAACCTCCATCAATACTTAAATATTCACCAATACTGACTATTTCAATACTTGGTATTATAATCTTAATACTAAGTATTAAAACCTCAATACTAAGTATTGAGCCTCAATACTTATTTTCCGTAAGGGATGTGGGATGGAGTGAAGGCTCGGTTGAAAGGGCTTTTCGAGACGAAAAGAACGCGAGGTCGTTGAGGTTTGCATGATTTTTTTTCGTAGTTATACTCATTTGAACATTGGCGTACATAACTTTGCAAAAAAAAATTTCTTCACTCAACCCCTGCACATGCCATTTAAGATTTTCAAACCCCCTCCCCTCCGCCCCCCTCGAAGAGTTGAAGTGGGTGTTTTCAAGGTTAAATGATAGTTTACATTTCGTCATTGTAACCCTACAAATTTCAATCCAATATCTCGAACTGTTCAGAAATTGTTTTGGTGGCCCCCAACTTTTGGGGATCTCGATCTATATATAAAGTGCAGTGTTAACAGCATACGACCTCGAAAACATCATAGTAATTATTTTTAAACCGATTTGTCAAGTTTTTGCATTTTAATAGAAAATATTGTAAGATTATATTCGTGACTTTTGCGGATTTTAGGCGCCATATTTGAGCCGCCATATTGAATCTGTCTCTTATACA
>NW_012091492.1:0-403 GCF_000956235.1 Wasmannia auropunctata | reverse complement strand
CCTCTTGTAAAGAACTGTTTCAAGTCCGACAAAAATATGGCGCGCAGTTTACGTGTGGACTGGATATTATAATTATTACAACAACAACATCCGTGTTGACTCGCATTGGCATTACTTCACTATTGTTAATTAATCATTTAAGTCTGCTTTATTTTTTATTTTGATATGTTTGTTAAAATTAACTCATAATTTCAGATAAGTATATGACATTGGATTTACACGTTTATTTTATACGCTTTTGTATGACTGTGTTAAATTTTTATATCATGAAATTTCTATATTATAATTACGTATTTTTCTTTATCTTTACAAGATAAATATGGCTTTGGTTATTACAATCCTTTTCTCATATAATTATTAATTTTTTCTTTATTCTGGAAACTTACAGTTGTTGAATTTTTGT
>NW_012091491.1:0-537 GCF_000956235.1 Wasmannia auropunctata | reverse complement strand
GTATAAATACTTTTCAGGATTTCACATTGTTGGGCGACATGGTTACGTTCGGGCGAGTGTCTCCTCCTTGGCGGAGGAGAAAACGAAATCGATATTGTTCTGCGATTGTTCGTCTTCTTCGTGAAAGAAAATGTGGATTTTCAAATGTACTTACTCGCGTTAAGAAGAAATGTCCCGATCATTCGTCGCAGACGTATGCAATTAGACATTGCCGTGATATGTATTGGAACAGTGTCACAGAGTCAATCCTTTACACATGCCAAGGAACAATTTATGGTATTAGTAATCACCGCTACACAGAAAATAAATCACGTTTCGAGGTATGGTGGAATTCGTTCCTTTTCCACCAATCAGACAAGGATCCTGATGTATTTATCGCCAGGGGTATAAGAGTTTCGTTCAATCGCCACGATGGACAAAGCTGGGCATTTATAGATGTGAAATTGTGCTTAGATATACAACTGCGGGATCGCGAGATTGTCTTACTTTGAAATCTGTATTCGAAAGAACGTTTGACAGAATGGTGCTAGATTGGCA
>NW_012091490.1:0-437 GCF_000956235.1 Wasmannia auropunctata | reverse complement strand
AAGTGACTGGAGTTCAGACGTGTGCTCTTCCGATCTGAATGTATTAGAATTAATTAAAATTCCTATAAAAACTCGAAAATGAGTATTATTACTATAACTGTCACAAAAGCAAACTTTACAGGGTAAAAAGGTATTTTTTTGTCGTTTTTGTGCACAATTAACCGGAAAATCGTAAAATGAACTTTAGGACAAGGAACGAAATTTTTTTTGTAGAGCCGTGTTATTAAATACACATTTGTAAAGATGAATTTACTTACCTAGGCTTTATTTTATCCCCATATTTTAATAATATATAATAATATATATTTAAGCCTAATATATATTTCAGCACAAGTTTACTGTTAGCATGCTTCACAATAATTGAATAAAAGATGTTTATGTAAGAACGAGCAATCGTAATATTTTGTATTCCATGTTGCATTATATAAATGTCCGGA
>NW_012091489.1:0-864 GCF_000956235.1 Wasmannia auropunctata | reverse complement strand
CAACTTCAGCGTTGGCCAGAGACAGCTGATATGCCTGGCCAGGGCCATTCTGAGGAATAATCGCTTGCTCGTTCTTGATGAGGCCACGGCCAACATTGATTCGCAGTGAGTCTCAACGGTTCTTTGACAGTAGAATTGTATTTAAATACTTTTTAGTAAAACATTGTTATTGGTTAGTAAAGAATATTAAACTATCGTCGTATAAACAGTTAAAAATTTTTTTCTTTTTTTTTTTAATTATTTTGTATCTCCGCAGTATGGTAAAATAAATGTATATTTATATTATAATTCAAGATTTATATAAAAGAGAAGGCCTTTTTTTATTTGGAATCAGATTTCCACAAAGATTATTATCTATAAGACGCTATCATAAACGCACAATTTCTGAATTTAACACATTTGTAAATTTACTCTAAACTTGTATTCCTGTTTTTAGCACCGATGCCTTAATTCAGGATACAATAAGGAAGAATTTTAAAGAATGCACCGTCATCACGATAGCACATCGTTTGAATACTATTATAGACAGCGATCGAATCATCGTGATGGAGAACGGATCTATCGTGGTAAGTATTTCATTTTAAGAAAGCGTGAATGTGTTAGGGAAAATATTAGTTTTAGAAAAGACAGTTGAAAAATTTAATTTTCTTGTAACTGTCTATAAAATTTATTTAATAATATAATTTTAATTAATAGCATAATTACTTCAGTCTTTGAAAATCTAAATAAAGATTAAAATAATTAATCAATTTCGTGCTTGTAAAATGGACATTTAATGTTTGAATTTGTACAATTAAAATTTAAAAGGAGTTAAGATAAAATCAAATCCAAAAATTTGTGGTTTAAAATACTGATCTGAGAAAA
>NW_012091488.1:0-340 GCF_000956235.1 Wasmannia auropunctata | reverse complement strand
TCGCCAGTTTTGCACTTCCGCGGTTTTCAAGGTCGTGGCAATGCACGCCGTCAAAAAAACGTAATACTCGTCGTGTCGTGATTGATGTACGTATTATTCTGTGCGAATCGCTATGATCAGAATAACTGTATAAGTCTTTATTTTAAGATCCGTCTTGTACAGTTCGTGCCATTAATGCCTGGGGTCCGATTTTAGGGTCCACGTTTCGTTCTTAATTATTTTTACGTCCATGACTAAGTGCGTCAGTAAAGTGCATCCAAATGTGTTTTGACAGCTAGCCGATGTAACCTCAGTTTTGAATCGAATGTTTTAATATAACCTTGCAAAAAGGTTAAAGCTA
>NW_012091487.1:0-718 GCF_000956235.1 Wasmannia auropunctata | reverse complement strand
TAGTTGGGCGCCAGGCACGTTATAGAGAGTGCCTCTCTACTGAAAAATCTCGTTGTTCTGAAATCGAATGACTCGAGAGAAGATTAGTTAATCACACGACCAAATGCGAATTCAATGCAACGGTCGGACAAGGACGGCGATAACCGGTTGCTCAGTTACAATAGTGGTAAAGGGGGTGATTCGAAGGAAAACGGCCAAGGTTCGGGGAGCGAGAGTAGACTGAAAGAAGCGACAGTAATTAGTAACAATAAGAAAATAACAGGTGTATTGAGCGAACGAATATTACATTCAGAAATACAACGAGAATACGATAATCGACGGGAATACTAATTGAGACGCGCAACAATGCAGCGTACTCGGCGTGACAGACTCGCAATTCGCGCTTTTCACGATCGTACGGCAAGATCGTGTCTCGGAAGCGGAAAATTAAGAGCGGTTTCTCTTTCGGCGGTACGACTCGCTGATTACCGGCCCATCCGCGTGACATGCAAAATCATGAAGCATGCAGTGCGGGCGTGATATTCGCGGGTACGCCGGCGCGGAGCGCTCGGCGTACACGGGCAGCGTGATCGACACACGAAATCGGAACTCGGGAACTAATATGTCCCGCGGGATCCCGTGATCCCGGAAACTCTCTTTAAATCCCGTAACTGGGGCACAAGGCCCTCTACGAAAACGCGAATTTTCACACGCGCAACAAGGACGGGAACGACACAAT
>NW_012091486.1:0-463 GCF_000956235.1 Wasmannia auropunctata | reverse complement strand
TTTTTTATTTGAAAAAAATTATAAAATTGATAAAATTGAAAAAATACTGTTCACATTACGCAAAATGTGCTTCGAGAACACAAAGAATGTGTATAGATTGTAATATCTATCAATGCTCCATCTGTTTTTATGCTTTTCATAAGTGATAAATAGAATTATTTATTTGAAAAAAAATTATAAAATTGATAAAAACAACCAAAAAATAATAAAACTAAAAGTAAAATATGTATAAAAATTTAAAATTGATTAAAAATTAACAAAAAAAGTTTAACGAAAAATAAAATACTGTGACATTGATATAAAACAATAAAAAATAATAACGCTTTATTATACCCATCTTCTGACGTTTTTAGTCACGTTATAATCGGCCATTTTGTGTCCGCCATATTGTTGCAATAATTTTAATGTTATTTAATTATATAATATCACGATATTGATAAGAACACACCAGTCATGATGATTA
>NW_012091485.1:0-558 GCF_000956235.1 Wasmannia auropunctata | reverse complement strand
TTGTTTCGAAAATTCCTTAAGCTCTACTCTGGCGCAATATTGGCAATTATAATTCGCACATGGTCGTCTAGAAAGTCCATCAGCGTTCTTATGGGAAAGGCCTTTTCGATGTAGCACCTCAAAATCATATTGTTGTAATCTTTCCATCCATCGTGCCAGTTGTCCATCTAAATCTTTAAAGGATAGTAACCATTTAAGTGAAACATGGTCTGTCCGAACCAAAAATCTTCGTCCATACAAATAATGATGAAAAGACCTTATCGATTCAACGATGGACAAGAGTTCTCGCCGGGTAACACAATAATTTCTTTCGGCTTTATTTAACACACGACTAAAATATGCTATGACTCTTTCAATTCTGTGATAAAACTGCGCCAATACCGAAATTCGACGCATCAGTATCTAAAATAAATTCTCCTTCTTCTTTCGGAAAAGAAAGAATTGGTGAAGAAGTAAGAGCCTGTTTTAATTTAATAAAAGAATCTTGGTGTTGTTTTTCCCAAACAAATTTTACTTGATTTTCTGTAAGCGCATACAGCGGCTTTTGCTATCAACAAA
>NW_012091484.1:0-387 GCF_000956235.1 Wasmannia auropunctata | reverse complement strand
TGCGTTTTCGCGCTTTTGCGGCAAGTATGTTGTCAGCCACGTGCCGTTCAGCGAGTTCGTTGCTCCGCGAATATGCGATGTCGTGCTCGCGACACGCTGCGTCCAGTGGATTAATGCCCCGATCACCTCTAGCCAATCGCTGTTCTAAACGCGTTCCCGGGCCACAAAACTGATATCCGGGGATATGCAATTCGAAGGGAAGCGCATTTATCGCGCGATTTATCAAACCGCGACCTCTCGACGGCATTCGCTACAATTCTTTACAAACGGTGCAGGATCGTCAATGTGTGTCTGCTGCCCCGGTTGATTGTAATGTTTCAGACACCGACGATACTGTTGAACCTCCGAATCAGTTTTTATATGCTCGGGTAATCTGTCCCACAATTA
>NW_012091483.1:0-405 GCF_000956235.1 Wasmannia auropunctata | reverse complement strand
TGGGGCGGCGGGAGTCGCGAAGGCCGTGAGCGATAACAAAGCCGCGCAGCGTCAGCTGGAAGAATTGAAACGTCACAATCGCGTCATGGAAGGTCACGGAGTTTATCTCGCTCCGTATAAGCGCGGTCGAGGCGTCTCGATGCGGAAAAAAAACTCCAAAAAAAAACGTTAAAATTTCCAACAGGCGCAACTACCAACATACAACTGCAACAATTGGCTGAACGTATGCATATTCCATATTTCAGAGGTATTTTCATGCGAACCACTTTACCGATGGGAGGAGTACGTCGAAATGAGAGCGGTATCGTGAATTTGGACAATGCTGAGGGACTCGGTACTCATTGGGTAGCATACGCAAAAAGGGGCAATCGTGCTATATATTTCGACAGTTTTGGTAATCTTCGT
>NW_012091482.1:0-322 GCF_000956235.1 Wasmannia auropunctata | reverse complement strand
GTCTTATTTAATCTCGAAAATGTTGTTGACGAGTAATGTTTGCCATGCTGCGTGTGCGTGTTAGTTCTATCTACTGTAACATTCGGTGTACACGTGTGCCCTTGTGAATAATCACGTGTAGCCAGTATTCAAAATTAATAAAAAGCAGTGTGCGCCTGCGCAGGACAGGGAGGTTCGTTTTCTTGGTCTCAACGTTCGCTCACTTAGGCTCCGTCCGCGTTTGAATAAGCATAGCTGTATCCGAGTGTTAATTAAATAAATCTTGTGCATTTGAATCTGTACTTCATTTATCAAGCGCCCAGTTCAACAGGTTATGGGCTCA
>NW_012091481.1:0-466 GCF_000956235.1 Wasmannia auropunctata | reverse complement strand
TATCCCCTGTGTGCCTTGTCGACTCAGTCGATAACTCCGCAAAAAATCATCGTAAAATGATGAACTTTTTTTCAAATGAAAGCTTGAAATCTCTACTTTAAAATACTGTGAGTCGATTTTAAATTTAATGCACCCGTGTGGCTGTAAACTCTTAAATCTGAGAGCATGTTTGCCACACTGAAAATTGCAAAGTTTGAACGAGTGCACGGACTTGCTAAAATTTTTCCCGGGAATGCGGTTTCCAGCGTCATAAAGTTGGAATCTTTCTCTTTAATTTGAAAAAAAAACAAGTCGCTACGATTTTTTTTCACAAAGTTACAGCATTTTGAAGTAACCCTTGTATTTTTCTCATGTATGTTCGGCATTATCCGATGTGCACTATAGGGAGGTTGGCAAACGGATTTTGCACATTGTGTGAGTGCGGGCGTGTGTAAAACATACACACATACATACACGATGTGCAAAA
>NW_012091480.1:0-347 GCF_000956235.1 Wasmannia auropunctata | reverse complement strand
ATGGAAGGTAGCCCCAATCATTTGAGTGGGACTGCGCTTGTATGTCAGCCACACGATTGCGAACAAATGTTTGTAAACGACACGGTTCGAGGCGTATCCAGCTCAAGACAATGTTGGAATCACTCCAGTAACGTATGGCATCGATCGACATATCTAATGATTGCTTGCACTTTAACGATTAGCTTTATTAACAGATGTGCGGCGCTTAATTCGAGCTTGGGCATTGTGAGAGACTTCAGGGGTGCTACTCGTGTTTTAGCGCACAGCAGCCTGACAAAAACCGCTCCCATGTCATCGATGGAGCGTATGTAGACACAACCTCCGTAGGCCTTCTCGCTTGCATCCGA
>NW_012091479.1:0-399 GCF_000956235.1 Wasmannia auropunctata | reverse complement strand
GAAATCTGTTACTTTAAAATACTGTGAGTCGATTTTAAATTTAATGCACCCGTGTGGCTGTAAACTCTTAAATGTGAGAGCATGTTTACCACACTGAAAATTGCAAAGTTTGAACAAGTGCACGGACTTGCTAAAATTTTTCCCGGGGATGCGGTTTCCAGCTTCATAAAATTGGAATCTTTCTCTTTAATTTGAAAAAAAAACAAGTCGCTACGATTTTTTTTCACAAAGTTACAGCATTTTGAAGTAACCCTCGTATTTTTCTCATGTATGTTCGGCATTATCCGATGTGCACTATAGGAAGGTTGGCAAACGGATTTTGCACATTGTGTGAGTGCGGGCGTGTGTAAAACATACTCACATACATACACGATGTGCAAAACCCGATCGCCAACCTAC
>NW_012091478.1:0-380 GCF_000956235.1 Wasmannia auropunctata | reverse complement strand
AAGTCTCCACTTTAATCGCGACGTACGTTGTGTATATGTACATAAATTCCCGCAAAGCAAGACGGTTTTAAAAGTCATCCGATATATGCGGGAATATATATATATATATATAATAATTACGCAGATAATAATATTATTTGCATGAAGATGCTACAAGATTCTGTTGCCAGAAGTTAGATCTTGCTAGAAGCTAAATTCTCTGTTCTAATGAACTGTCAAACTGTCATATGAAACTTCCTTGACACGCCAGCAATTATTTCCACGTCTTTTCTGTCTTCTTTCGTGGAATACGAATGTTTTCACAACTTGACTAAATAATGAAAAGCTCTAGTTCCCAGAATATAAAAAAAAAATAATTGCATTATACGCTACTTTTTTAG
>NW_012091477.1:0-422 GCF_000956235.1 Wasmannia auropunctata | reverse complement strand
TCGTCGCTGCCTCGATCATTACAATCCTGCCGCGACAGCGGACGCACATCGACGGTCCCGCGCCACGGATAAGGATTGCGTCGAATGTCAGCGGGGAGCGGCGGTTTGCTGAATCGCGCGATCAACGCACTTCCGTTCGAGCTATATATCCCCGGCTATCAATTTTGCGGCCCAGGCACTCGTCTGCTGAAACGATTGGCCAGAGGTGACACGGGTGTGAATCCATTGGACGCGGCGTGCCGCAAACACGATATCGCGTATTCTCGTAGCAGCGATCTCACCGATAGACACGCGGCGGACGAAATACTCGCCAGGAGAGCCCTGGGACGCGTTGTCGCAAGAGATTCGGCTCTGGGTGAGAGAGCCGCAGCTGCTGCAGTCTGGGCTGCGATGAAAGCCAAGACCAAGATCGGCATGGGTAT
>NW_012091476.1:0-317 GCF_000956235.1 Wasmannia auropunctata | reverse complement strand
GTTTACCGAAACATTCCGACAAAGCAACCCTAATATGTATGAAATGATTATCAAATATTTACAAGATTTATTTAAAATTATATTTATGTTTATTTACAAAATATTTATCAAAACATTTTATAAATATTTTTGTGGTCTTAGATTGGACGGATCATAAGGTTTATCATAAATATTATAAAAATGTTTATCGTAAATATTGTTGTAAATATTATGAAAATATTTAACAAATTATAATAATAAAGATTTTTAAATAAATTTGGCTTTCTTTAATAAATATGTATGAAATGTTTTTTCAAAAATAAGATTAAAAATACACA
>NW_012091475.1:0-470 GCF_000956235.1 Wasmannia auropunctata | reverse complement strand
GTTTGCACACTGAAAATTGCAAAGTTTGAACGAGTGCACGGACTTGCTAAAATTTTTCCCGGGGATGCGGTTTTCAGCGTCATAAAGTTGGAATCTTTCTCTTTAATTTGAAAAAAAACAAGTCGCTACGATTTTTTTCACAAAGTTACAGCATTTTGAAGTAACCCTTGTATTTTTCTCATGTATGTTCGGCATTATCCGATGTGCACTATAGGGAGGTTGGCAAACGGATTTTGCACATTGTGTGAGTGTGGGCGTGTATAAAACATACACACATACATACACGATGTGCAAAACCCGATCGCCAACCTACCTACAGTGCACACCGGATAATGCCAATCATACATGAAAAAATTGCAAAGTTTGACAGAATGCACGGACTTGCTAAAATTTTTCTCGGGGATGCGGTTTCCAGTGTCATAAAGTTGGAATATTTTCTTTAATTTGAAAAAAAACAAGTCGCTACGATT
>NW_012091474.1:0-347 GCF_000956235.1 Wasmannia auropunctata | reverse complement strand
AAC
This sequence comes from Wasmannia auropunctata, assembly GCF_000956235.1. Classification (NCBI taxonomy): domain Eukaryota; kingdom Metazoa; phylum Arthropoda; class Insecta; order Hymenoptera; family Formicidae; genus Wasmannia; species Wasmannia auropunctata. The sequence goes on along the minus strand of NW_012091474.1, from coordinate 344 downwards.
CATGGGAGCATTAGAAGATATATCAACAATGTAGGGATACAGATTTTATATTTAAATAAAAAAATGTAATCCTAAAAATATATATTAAAACTATTCTATATTTAAATAAAATGTAATCCAAAAATATATATTGAAACTATATACAATTTTACACTACAATACATTCCTTTTATTTATCCACGAGTTATGTGAACTGTCCATCCCCAACCATTTCACGTACACCTTGTTTCCTCGTTTGTGCAGTACTTTTTCCACGAGATACACATCAGGATTGGATACTCGTTGTAATTCATATTCGTAAAATCCTCCGGCTACAGATCGGAAGAGCACACGTCTGAACTCCA
>NW_012091473.1:0-422 GCF_000956235.1 Wasmannia auropunctata | reverse complement strand
AAAAATACTTGTATATACGGATCTAGCAAATGACTAGCTAAACGTTTTAGCACCGAATATTTATAAATTATGAGATAAAGGTTTCAAATGGCGGTTACGCCCGTTACACTTGTCCTAAATTTTATTTTCGATTTTTTACCCAAAATAATTAATATGCAAACAAAATAAAAATAGATGCAAAAATTAGTAAACAACTAGCAATTGAATGACGTATTTGAAATTATTGAAATCGTTAGTTCGACAGCTGGCTTCATACCGGTCAAATCATGGTCGGTTCGACGTCGCGCACCCCGACTTTTAGTTGTATTATGTATAAATGCTTATATTTTATCTGACATCAGATTCTGTATGGCAAATACAACCTAAACTAACTAGTGAAACTAGTCGATCATTTAAGTAGGAAATTATATACATAAACTGTA
>NW_012091472.1:0-419 GCF_000956235.1 Wasmannia auropunctata | reverse complement strand
GTATATACTCTTTGCTGGTTAAATTGAGAATATCAAAGTTATCCAACACGATAAGAAACATTTCGGCAACTGAGCACATTCGTGCTACGCGCTTCTATAAATTAGATCCGCTCTCGATAAATTCTTCAGAGTATTATGTGGATGCAGAAAAGATGCGGTTCGTGCGACAGTCGCAGACGATCAAAGTGATAAATTTTGATGATAAGATAAGGTTAATGCCTGATAAAAAGATACGTAAGCATGGAAACATGCTACCGATTTCTATACGTGGTATCATCTGTGGCAAGACAAACGTATTGATAAGCTTGTTGGAGAGTCCGCACGGTGTACGCTTCGAGAACGTGCACGTGTACTCGAAATCATTGCAGCAACCGAAATATCAATACTTGGAAAAGTTATTGCGCTCGATAGAAGAAATT
>NW_012091471.1:0-377 GCF_000956235.1 Wasmannia auropunctata | reverse complement strand
TTTACGCTAAATAGCCATACTAGTGGCTTATGATCTGTGATTATCTTAAACTTGGTTTCATAGATATACGGCCTGAAATGTTTGACCGCCCATACTATGGCCAATAGTTCCTTTTCTGTTGTGTTGTAATTCTGTTCGGCTCGCGACGGCACGCGGCTCGCGTACGCGACCGGCCGGTCTTGTCCCACCGTGCCTTGCGATAACACGGCTCCTATTGCGTAATCTGACGCGTCCGTTGTAACATTGAACTCTCGGCTGAAATCCGGGTACGTTAGTACCGGTGCCGTAGTTAATTTATTTTTCAACATGTCGAACGCATTTTGCTGGATTTCGGTCCAAATAAATTTTTCGCCTTTCTTGTCAGCTGCGTTAGCGGT
>NW_012091470.1:0-350 GCF_000956235.1 Wasmannia auropunctata | reverse complement strand
CCATACTAGTGGCTTATGATCTGTGATTATCTTAAACTTGGTTTCATAGATATACGGACTGAAATGTTTGACTGCCCATACTATGGCCAATAGTTCCTTTTCTGTTGTGTTGTAATTCTGTTCGGCTCGCGACGGCACGCGGCTCGCGTACGCGACCGGCCGGTCTTGTCCCACCATGCCTTGCGATAACACGGCTCCTATTGCGTAATCTGACGCGTCCGTTGTAACATTGAACTCTCGGCTGAAATCCGGGTACGTTAGTACGGGTGCCGTAGTTAATTTATTTTTCAACATGTCGAACGCATTTTGCTGGATTTCGGTCCAAATAAATTTTTCGCCTTTCTTTGTCA
>NW_012091469.1:0-566 GCF_000956235.1 Wasmannia auropunctata | reverse complement strand
AACGTTGAAGTTATCTGAGAGTAATTGCTTTTGTACTTACCATGAATTGTCGACGCTCCTTAACCGCCACCCTTTGCTGTATGTACGCCATCCACGCGTCATCCCTCTTGTCACTGTCCAACATACGACACTCCCAAATCCTCGTATAATATAAACAACTAGATTTCAATGTCTTATGAACAAAGCAGAATATATTATCGTTAAACTTATTATGATCTTTTAGCACTGTTTTAAACCCATTTTCACGGTCACGAAGAAGAATTGCCAGCGGTGGCATACACTCTGTATCCTCTTACATGAGTGGGTTGACACTAAAACTCAAAATGCAGTCAGAGATGTTCGTACCCAAGTAAGATAAAAATCAAATGCGCTAGCATTCAGACACAAGTTAAAATTACTTCTACATCTCAATGTGCAAGTATCTAGGTACATGTTATACTTACCACTACATCTCCATGTCGCGATAATGTTTTATGGACAAAGCATCTAGATACTTACCACAACATATTAACCTTGTCACATCTCCATATAACGGTAAATGATAACACATAGGTATAACTAGATGC
>NW_012091468.1:0-332 GCF_000956235.1 Wasmannia auropunctata | reverse complement strand
GTTGCCACAAGAAACAGTGAAATCTATCGTTACACTGATTTACACGAGTGGTATGATTCACGCGTTGTTGAGCCTACCTTAGCGTCGCTGGAAGAATTCCAGGAAAGTGACAGCGGGTGGAAGTTGTTACGCATACTTAATTTAACAGTTAATATGAACAAACACAATCCGTTGCACGCGGGATGCCATATAAAGTTACCGCGAGAAATTGAGTTGAAGAAAGCTGTAAACGTGCGATCCAAGGACAATGCATGTTTCGCGTGGGCAGTGGTGGCCGCTCTACATCCTGCCAAAAGTCATGCGGATCGAGAATCCTCCTATCCGCATTATGA
>NW_012091467.1:2792-3902 GCF_000956235.1 Wasmannia auropunctata | reverse complement strand
GATACTTTTCTATATACTTGGCATAAAGTCTTTGTCTTTTTTCAAAAAGAGTTTTTGTTAGTTAGTGATAACTGAATGTCTGGAGTTATCGTAATTAATAGTTGCAGGTATTCTTTATATGTTTTTTGATTCTGGGTATCTAATTTTCTTTTAGTTTGGCCGATATAAAAACATCACAACAACAGATAGTTTCTCTGTTTATGAACTTTAAATATGTCTATGCACTTTAAATACAACTATTAGAGAGAGGTGAACATATATCAAAAAAGAAGCTGCGAATATACGTACCAATATCAGAATTTATTTCCGCTATTTAATGTGTATTGTCTGCTACTTTTTTTAATTTTTATGACGTAATTTAGACACAAACTATCGGCACACTTATGGGATCCTCTTTATCTCCTCTACAATAGCGGACATGGTTATGCGGGATCTGGATCAGAATAAAGCATTAAGAAAAATCAGAGTTGAACTTCCTTTTTACTTCCGATACGTCGACGGCATTATTTTATCAGTAAGTATCCAGGGAGGAGGTTATAATGACATATTGCATAATTTTATAATAGCATTTTTTTAATAGCATTCACAGGTTACAGCTCGCAGTGGAGGTCAAGGAGAACCATTCCGACAGATGTTTAAATTTCTATTCTTATCATCTTTCTTCACATGAAATAGGTGTTGTTTATAATTTGGTTGACAAGGTATTTCTATTATCTGTTCCTGCTTTCCACCAGAGGACTCTCTAACTAATGTTATCATTGTGCTAATTGATAATGGCTATCTCTTTTATTTTTGCCATTATCTGTTTTAGACTGAGAAATTTCTTTTTTTTAAAGAAAAATCAATTAATACTATTGGGAGTAATCATTTATTTCGAAAGAAGCATTTCCGTATATTTACATTTCCACAAGTTTCTTACCAATCACGAAAAAAAAATGTAATATTAAAATTAATTCCACTACACCTAACATTAGGGTAAATGTTTACCTTTACACAGTCAGCCCCAAATGACTTCCGACTGACTTTGACCTTAATCTTGACTCTTAAGGAGTGACTATCAAGAAGGTTTAGCCGTCGCTCGTTATTCATTAAAAAGTTATTAACAAAATA
>NW_012091467.1:0-528 GCF_000956235.1 Wasmannia auropunctata | reverse complement strand
GAGTTCAGACGTGTGCTCTTCCGATCTGGGTCGTGCACGACATGCGTCATACAAAAATACACATATGAGATTAACACACGTTCAAACGTGCAAACACGGACAGCTCGGCCACCCTTGCACACGTGTGCGCGGCATCGATTGAGATTTCCATGCGGTATCTTTGAGATTTCCACGCGACATCGATCAAAACATTTAGCGATAGCAGCGGCAGTCTAAAGGACAGCGGTCTTAAAAACAGGAAATTCTGTGAAATAGTTACCGCGCCAACCCTGGTTGGTGGGGCGAACAACGATCGCGAGTGAATAAAAGGCGATTTTTACCATTCGATCGATAGCCGCAGAAGCGATCAGTCGACAAAGTTTTTTATAAAGAAATATCTCTTTCGAGCCAAGTTCGAGTTGTGCGTAGTGCGTGGTCGAGCCATCCGCGACTCAAGGCTACAGCCCCAAAGGCGTTGTCACGGATCCGTGACAAGAGACTCAGGGCTACAGCCCCCAGGCGTTGCTCAAATCTCGCGGTCCAGCTCAG
>NW_012091466.1:0-487 GCF_000956235.1 Wasmannia auropunctata | reverse complement strand
GTATTGAAAAATCGTAAAATGCGTGCTAGAGAGGTCCTCTTTTGGCCCGGAATGTCGAAACAAATTACTGATATGGTACAAAATTGCAAAGCGTGTCTACGTTTTCAAAGAGCTCAACATAAAGAAACGTATATTACAAGAGACATACCGCATGGTCCATGGCAAGTGATTGGTGTAGATTTATTTCATTATGCAGGCAGTGAGTACTTATTAGCTGTAGATTATTACAGTAAGTACGTGGAAATCGCCCAACTTCGCCTCTAACCTCCTCTAACAAAACAGTTATAATACATCTTAAATCGATGTTCGCGAGACTTGGTATACCTCTCTTAATATATTCAGACAATGGTCCTCAGTTTCAGAACACACACTTTCGCGATTTTGCATCAAAATGGAATTTTAATCATAAAACTTTTAGTCCTAGATATCCACAGTCCAACGGACTCGCAGAACGTTTTGTCGGAACAATCAAGCAAATGTTAAAAAA
>NW_012091465.1:0-477 GCF_000956235.1 Wasmannia auropunctata | reverse complement strand
CATCGATGGCGGCGGCATGCGGAGTAGCAGCGGTAAAATCCGCGGAAAAGCAGCGGCGGCGGCATGCGGAGCAGCAGCGGTAGAATCCGCGGAAAAGCAGCGGCGGCGGCGATGGTATTGGCGGAGGCGGTGCGCGCGGCGGCGGCGGCATGCGGAGCAAGGACTGAGAAGCAGCGGCAGTAGCGGTACGCGAAGGAGCGGCGGCGGCGGCGGTGGCATGATACGGAGGAGCAGCGGTGGAAGTGCTGGAGGCTGTGACCGCCGTAATTTGTAGTCTTGGATTTGCAGGGTAGTGGGGAAGAGACTTGAACAAGTGTATATTTCCATCCAAATATAAATCCATATTCTTTAAGTCTATATCTGAAATTGAAAAAATGTACATATGTATAATAAAATATTAAATAGAATTTAAATTTAAAAAATATATGTAAATGTTACAAAACTTACGTCTTGTTCTTGCGTTATTTTGATGAGCAA
>NW_012091464.1:0-563 GCF_000956235.1 Wasmannia auropunctata | reverse complement strand
ACTCCCGTCGTATTTATCGGGCTTTAATTTTAAACCGGAATTGTTAAACGTGTCGGCGGAATTTTCTAATAAATTAAAAGCAGACTGGCCTGGAATTTGACGAAGCTACCCCTCCAACCGCTGAGTAGTCTCATCACTCCGCTGCAAACGCGCAAGGAGCTCCTCCTCGCGTCGGTGAAACTGCGAACGCTCCTCTCTCATCAGACGAAGTTCTTCTATTGTAGAGCGAAGAACCGTTTCTAAGTCCGGCGTAGCATCGTGCCCTGCTGGTCGCTCTGCGTCTCCCGATGAATGCTCGGTGTCTGCCGACGATCGCAAACACATCCTCTTCCTGGGGGTATTCATCATCGCCATAGCTCGCTATCTTTGCACTGAGATCCCGGACGAGCCCCCAAAATGTTACACTCGCGCACGGATATCTCGCGTCCGCGAACTCTCTTGCGCGCGTCCGACGGTTGCGCAGTTTCGTTTCCGCTCGTAACGGTCTCGCACGCTTCCGCACTCGCAGAATAAGTACACGGAAGAAGAATTGAACGAGAACTTTATATTAATTAATGCAAACG
>NW_012091463.1:0-365 GCF_000956235.1 Wasmannia auropunctata | reverse complement strand
CGGCAGTAGCGGTACGGCGAAGGAGCGGCGGCGGCGGCGGTGGCATGATACGGAGGAGCAGCGGTGGAAGTGCTGGAGGCTGTGACCTCCGTAAAATTTTGTAGTCTTGGATTTGCAGGGTAGTGGAGAAGAGACTTGAACAAGTGTATATTTCCATCCAAATATAAATCCATATTTTTTAAGTCTATATCTGAAATTGAAAAAATGTACATAGGTATGTATAATAAAATATTAAATAGAATTTAAATTTAAAAAATATATGTAAATGTTACAAAACTTACGTCTTGTTCTTGCGTTATTTTCATGAGCAGCAATTACTGACACTTGGACACGACGTGATATTAACTCGTTATGACAATTAGTAA
>NW_012091462.1:0-351 GCF_000956235.1 Wasmannia auropunctata | reverse complement strand
TTCTTTTGTTGTCTCTTCTTCTTCTTCTTCTTCGCGTGTGATAACGCTCACCGTCGAGTCTCCGAGTATCAGATTTCTACTCAGCGCGTCCGCGTTTGTATTACCTTTTCCGGCTTTGTGTACGATTTCGTAATCGTACTCTTCTAGTTTTAATCGCCACCTAATCAATCGTGATCCTGGATCGGTTACATTGAATAGCCATATTAGAGGTCGGTGATCCGTCACGATTTTAAATTTTATGCCGTATAGGTAGGGGCGATAATGTTTTACAGCCCACACTATTGCTAACAGTTCCTTTTCAGTGGTGCTGTAATTTTGTTCCGCTTTATTTAAAATTCTACTTGCATAGGC
>NW_012091461.1:0-322 GCF_000956235.1 Wasmannia auropunctata | reverse complement strand
TTAGTCGAAACTGTGTATAATGTTGAGGGAGTATAGGCAAGTATGCAGATACCTTTGAAAATGAGAGCGTAAAGATAACATTCCTTTTTCTCACATTTCTATAAGATTTTGAAAATGAGATCGTAAAGATAACATTCCATCTTTGTAAAAAAAAAAATCTGTTTAAAATTTTGATAAATACAAAACCTTTGGTATAATTCATACACTAAAGATAAGTAAATTCCATACTTGTGAGTCTACATTCTTTTTGATTAGTATTTTAAAAGCTAAAATCATTTCTTTACCTGATATACATGGACGTTTTAGGATATTGTGAGATAAC
>NW_012091460.1:0-455 GCF_000956235.1 Wasmannia auropunctata | reverse complement strand
TAATCCACTGGACGCGGCGTGTCGCGAGCACGACATCGCATATTCGCGGAGCAACGAACTCGCTGAACGGCACGTAGCCGACAACATACTTACCGCAAAAGCGCGAAAACGCATAACCGCGAGAGATTCGACTCTTGGAGAGAGAGCCGCAGCCACAGCTGTTTGGACGGCTATGAAAGCCAAGACGAAAATCGGCATGGGTTTAAAAACGAAGAGGAAAAGGAGCAAGCGAATACTTCCGGTAGCTAAACGCGGAGGTATCCTACCACTCTTGCCATTGTTGGGTGTTGTTGGTTCGTTGGTCGGCGGGGCGGCGGGGGTCGCGAAGGCCGTGAGCGATAACAAAGCCGCGCAGCGTCAGCTGGAAGAATTGAAACGTCACAATCGCGTCATGGAAGGTCACGGAGTTTATCTCGCTCCGTATAAGCGCGGTCGAGGCGTCTCGTTGCGGAAAA
>NW_012091459.1:0-321 GCF_000956235.1 Wasmannia auropunctata | reverse complement strand
TATCCCCTGTGTGCCTTGTCGACTCAGTCATTTTTGCATTTACAAAGGATAACGATAAAAGCAAATCTATTTTCGCAATATTCTGCGGATGTATAACGATATCAATTTGCACACAATAATTAAATTGCAATCACTAACCCATAATCAGTTTTCTTCGCCTAGATTTAAAAATTTTTTTCAATATGCTTGGTATAAAAGCGGATATTTAGAAACACATTCCGACAAATTTCAAAATCCTGTAGAATTCTGTTATTTCAAAAATGAAAAGCATGTACCCAAATGTAGTATTTGTGGGATGGCCGCTTTTATGCGCTGTGCATG
>NW_012091458.1:0-1257 GCF_000956235.1 Wasmannia auropunctata | reverse complement strand
AGAACGTTACCTTTACGCTTTACATTTTTCTTCCTCTAGCATTTTTTTATTGCTAAATTTGTTTAGGTCTCCAACATTAAGTGAAATGAAAATTTTCTAAATTTTTTTTATGTATAAATTTTTTCCTATAAAAGCTTATGATTTATATACCTATATATATATATTTTTTTTGTAAATTCGTGAATGCATCTGTAAATTTTGTAACTTTATTGCGAATTTATTTCTCTTATTTTAAGAAATAAATTTCTCTTGTTCTCATATCCATATTTTAATCGCACAGTTTACTAAACGCTACTATAGTTTCTGAAAAACATGCTTGAAAATTTTTATTCCCATTTGAAATGTTATCACGGGTGAACATCCGTCTCGATTACGCCGGTGAGATTTCTCTCGGCTCTCCGGAGCTCTCCGGCACTCGAGATGTCAGCGGTATTTCCGTCAGCGCGGTGCGCGTATATGGCGCATTATGCATCGCCGCGTACATAGCCACGGCTGCACCTGCGGCCTGCGCGAGCGGGCTTTAATGCCCGACGTCTACCGCGTTTACGGCGCCGACCGTAGAGATAGAAACGTCGATTGCCTCGATAATGCCGGAGAAAACGCGTACTCTCGACTAGCCATTATCGGGACGTTTTCTCGCGAGACATTGGGCGTACATGCGAGCGCGGCGCGCACATGTGAGCGGCGACATCCGCCGCGCGTATGTTGTCTTCCTCTCGGTAGTGTCCACGTGTGTACGGGGTCTCGCGTGAAACCTTACGCCGTACGTTAGATACGCGAGCAACATCCGACAGCGTTCGTGGTCAATTACGGTAACGTTACACGCCGAGTCTCGACTGCAGGGAATTAAATGAAAACCTTGTCATTATTCTTTTTACAGCTCGGCCCACTTGTGAATGCTAACCGCTTTACGTTGGTACGTGCTGGCGGGGGACGATCGCATGTCTCTCTTCCGAGCCTTTGGAAAACTTTACAAAATTAATCGCTGGCAGGCGTCCCGGGAAACTTTCCGCGAAGGTTGCCTGCCTTCCGGGCCTTCCCTGGAATTATCCGTCCTAATTGCCAGTGCTATTCTCATAAATCGCGAAGGGAGGCAGATCGTTGCCGCGCTTGACGAACGGTCGCTGAGGATAGCAATCAACGCTCGTTGATAACCGATCGTTATAGGCACTGCATGCCGGACCGCGGCCGAGACCGATATCTGGCCTCGCTTAAACGCGCGTGTCCGTCAACACTCGGGCATGCGAAGCGAAGGCG
>NW_012091457.1:0-1426 GCF_000956235.1 Wasmannia auropunctata | reverse complement strand
TGGAGTTCAGACGTGTGCTCTTCCGATCTACATACATGGATTATTTTCCAAAAAGGTGCTATATAACCGCGTCTAATCTATATCACATTTAAAATTATACATAAATACAAATATTTTAGCCTGATAAAAAGAAGCTTATAGAATCATCTTGTTAAAAAGATCCCCTCCCCTCTACGTTTTCCCCTGCCACTTTAGATCAAGTCGTTTAGCGCGGAGCGACGAGTTTCTCAATAGCAGTTTTTGCCCACCCTTCGTGCTCTTTTTCCACGTCGTACTGTATAAACGATATTTCGTCACGGGCCGAGGGGAATTCGCGTCAGCGTTTCTGCCCCAGAGTGCGATGAGCACGAGATCGTGTGCGCGGCGGAAAAGGGAAAATCCGGAGACTTTATCCTTAATAGACAAACGAAATGCGGTAAATGCTTCGAGCAAACATCTTCGTGAACCCCCTCGCACGATCGTGTTATATATCTTTCCCGAGACACCCGTATAAACTTACGCGATGGATTTGGTGATTGATGCTGACAGAGTCACGCGCTGACGGCCTGTCGTGTCGGACAATATCACGGACCTATTCTACTTGCTGTGTTTGTTAGATGCAAGACATGTGTACTTTGCAACGTCTAATAAAACAAGCTTGAAAAAGAATTTATAAATAAAAAATTGTGTATCTATTATAAACATGTGTAGATATATATGCGCACGTGCGATTTTATCTATCAATCCGTTTTTAGTGTTTATATTGAAATAAAAATATTCTATATCATTTTCAGACGAAATTCTAAAGACGTTAAATTAAAAAACTGTCTAGAGAAATTTCTTCATATAATTATGAAAATTTTATTAATTTTATTTATCTTCTTTCTCGACTCAACATTTTTCTCATTCTTCATAATTCTTTTCTTTCTTTTTGCTCATAATTGGTTTTCACTGATACGCAGCAGTTTGACGACGGTATTACATGAATTGCCAATTTCTTTATTAAATATCCACGATATGCGGCTATAAAATATGCGGCAATTGTACACATATTGGATAAACGTATATATTATTAAATGTTCGCGCAAATAATGTTATTAAATATTTGCACGTATAAATGTTAAAAAAAATCTGTGTTGTTGGACGATGGACATTGCTTTTCCGATTAATAAAGCGTATACGGATGCCGACGAAATTATTAATAAAGAAAATTGAGAAGATTCCTGAAGGGGGGAGCGGAGGAAGCGGGGCCAGAAACGAGGAATGATGGATGCTACAGCGCTGGAATGTCGATGAACCGAAGCGGCGCGGACTTGTACTCCTGTCGACTTCTCTCAACTCGCCATCGACCAATAATGCTTGTCGCCCGCCGCCCATCCATCGGCAGACAGATCCGATAGAGAGGTGACGGTCGGGCATCTAATGCGAAATCCATATCGCATTAATA
>NW_012091456.1:0-1387 GCF_000956235.1 Wasmannia auropunctata | reverse complement strand
GCCGCCGAAACTGGTCGCGATTTGATCTATAGTACATCGAAGTTACCGCGAGGTGGCGGACCAATTGCGGCGACCGTGAAGTTGAAGTCACTAAATTTATAATCTAGGGACTTATTTCCGTCGCGAGCGACACCGCGCGGCGAGCCGGCACTCAAAGGCCGGCAGGAGGCGAGGCAGCCGAGCGAGCTGCTCCGCTCCGTGTGTAAATATTATATTACGCGCCGCGGGACGCACCTTCGTATAGGTATTACGACTATATTACAGATTCAGCATGATACCGAGTGCTCTGTTAACCGTTAGATTCGCATCTACGCGATTGATTGATCGCTCGTCGTTCGCATAATTGAATCGCGCCTAGTCATCATTGCGCGGCACAGACGCCTCGCGCCGCTCGCGCGTCTCTCTAGAGAGATCGAGCTAGCTATGTAGGTGAGGGGAGCGTCGGAATAGACCGGATTAACGTTTCGTCGTGATTTTTACCTGACGATTGTCTCGCGAAGGAGGCCTAGCTAGAATTCAAACGCGGTTTCGCGTCCGCGCATTAAAATTCCGATTTATATGGTCAGTATAAGTTTGAGAACGGTCGCCGACGAAGCAGCTACAGCTCGCTCGACAAACAACAAACGCGACTGGCTCTCACGCGCGTGGATTCGATCAATTGTACGTTCGTCGGCAGCCGAGCTGTTGTTAATTGAACGCGCTGCGCAATTCGGCCATTTCCTCGTCGCCGAACGACGCGATACGCGCGCGGTCGGCGTCGTCGGGCTCGCGCGATTTACGCGACCGGATCGGGTGATTTATGCACGAAGTGCATACAGCGACGTGTCGATCGTTTTAATTGCGTTTGCATCTCGCGGAATTCACGCGCTCGATTAGCTCGTTACGTCGCGAGCGGTCTCGAGCGTACGTTTTCGGACGGCTCGCTCGGCTTCAATTCGGCTGCTGATTCGACTCGCGTCGTATCCGCGCGGCGTCGCGTCGGCGTGAAGATGTCGACGTTCGAATCTTTCGGCGAGTCGTCGGACTTGAGAGTGTAAAGCATCGCGATTGTGATATCGTGACGAAATTACTTCGATCTCACCGGCCGCGTTTCCGCGAGTGCGTGTCATCTCGTGAGGATTCAGCGCAGGGACTTGCGACGAGGAGGTGACAGATTCATTGGCGGAGCGTCACATCGCCGTCGGTCGGTATCTCTTTTTCTGTAATTAAACTTATAATTATATGACGAGATAATGGATTTGCGAATTTCGGTTGGATGTAATTTGTGAGTAAATAATTAGTTGGATGTAACATTTGAAACATTTCACAGATCCATTGTCTTGAAATGGGATTAATTAACATAAATTTAAAAAATTTAGGATTAATTAATAGATCGGAAGAGCACACG
>NW_012091455.1:0-1146 GCF_000956235.1 Wasmannia auropunctata | reverse complement strand
TTAGGAGCGACGCATGCGTCAATTTAGTCGTACTGCACTAATGGGTGGCTTTACCTCCGAAATTACTGCGCGACATGCCACGTTTCCGCGAGATACTTTCATGGCAAAAGTGACTAATGCACATAGGAAGCGGGACAAAAATCGTGCGTCCACGTTATGTCTTTCATCAGCCGGCCTCAGCTGGAGACTCGGCAAATCCCAGCAATTCCACTCGGCGCGAACGAGCGAAAAAGAGAGAGAGAGAGAGAGAGAGAGAGAGACGCCGTGCCTGCGGGGGCGTAAAAACATGCGAAATTAAGAGATTACGATCAGCGCGCGGCGTGCACTTTCTCATATGACGGGCTTTTGAATGCGTCCTTACGTATGCCAGATAATATATCTTGCGCAGGGGAAGGCGTGTGTATATTGCTGCGCAGGAGAAATTTGAATCGTAAACCGTTAATTTAACCTGCGCTGCTTCGAGACGACCTCCGAATAATGTCTTCAACAGCGCGTTCTTATTTCAATCAATTTTTTTTTTTTTCGAAACCTCTATATTTTTTATCGGCCTGCGAATCGATCTCGGCGCACGCGGAAATATTGTGAACAAATATATTGAATGTTGAATTTTTCACGCGAGAAAACTTGGTAACAGCAAGGTAATCGGGTTTGATAATTTCACGGCTCTCAAGATCGCGCGCGCGTGAATAAAACTGTCGTGCGGCGCAAAGTAATTTACAATTTTTCGTTTCAACGGGCGCGGGGAATATTGCGCGTCTCCCCTCTCCTCTTCTCTCCTTAAAGAGGACAACTCGGCGTCGGTGATATTTATTAAACGAGCATACGTCCGTGCGTCGTTGACCATTGCAGCGCGGATTTCTTATCGCTGTTTACGCGCACATTGTTTACTTTACGCGGCGCGCGACAGCCGAGTTGATCGTGGGACCGTGAAAAATGATTTCTTCCTGCTCCGCGTTGCCGCGTATTAAAAGTGTTCACGCGGGCACGGCGATCGTAAAGGAGGGGAAAAAAAATGACGAGTGTGTGGTATAGACTTTACGCGTAAACAGGTTTAAGTGCCCAGTTCAGATCCCGGCTTCTCTACTCTTGTTTCCTCGAACATAATCGTTCGACGCACCGCGCCGCCCGCGCCGCCGCGCCTAGAGG
>NW_012091454.1:0-6429 GCF_000956235.1 Wasmannia auropunctata | reverse complement strand
TTAAAAGTAAATAAAAAATTAAATAACTTTTAAATCAATAAGAGAATCGTGCTCAAATTTTGCACAGTTGCTCAGATGTATTAACAAAACAGTCTGTAAAATTTTTATATTTTTCGTAATGTTTTGAGATACATCACATACATTCTTAATGTAACCATGCAATTTTTAATTGAATTGTTATTTTTTCTGAAAAGAAAATTTATTATAGAATATTTTGCATTTATTATATATACATATTTACAATTATTATAAAAATTATATCAATGTTTTTATCATCTCTGTCAATTTAAGTTTTCTAAATCATATTTAACCTAACCAGCATAAGAGTTCTTATATCGTATCGGTACAATTTAGAAACACTAATGTATCTTTATCTTTAGATCACATGATATAATCAACATTATTTATTTTAACACGATCGAAGTTGTTCTGTAGTATGTCTGTAGAGGAAAAAACCGTCATCGAGTTGCGCAAGCAAAGCAGCTTTGCTGTTTCATAAATTACAAATAAAGTATAGGTATTATAATTTATGATTTTTTTATTAATCTTGTGTTTTTAATTATTTTCATTTATAAATTCAATAGTTTAAAAGGAGGTACTATTAATGAAACTCACAGGTACGATTTAGGCGACTGGTTTGCTTTCTGCAGCACATTACAGAAAAGCTTATATAACACATTAATTTGCTGTTAGCGAAAGGTTTAATATGTAATAATAGATGCCTTAAACATTAAGCTATAATTTTTAACGTTCGTTTGCATTCCAAATAGTACCAAATGTGAAATATAACCAAAAATATCTTAAGTGATACGATTTCGGCAACTCTCTCTCCTACAAAAAATGCATAAACTTACTAATTTCAAAGTCGAGGGACAACCTGAAGATATTAATCGATTTTCATGAATATCTAGACTATGTTACGGTCCATATTATAGTTAACTTTTGGCGAGTATTACTAATCGACTTTCAAAAAATCTTTTTTTTTTGACCCACCCTAATATACTATATATATGTATATACGTATATGTAATATGTACGGTATATAATTCCGTATTCTAGTTTTAAGTTTACACGGTGGGAAAAAAATAACTCGCGCCGATATCAGCGTGGACCAAGTTTTTTAAAATGTTACACGGCGCAGTCAGTAACAATTAACGAAAATTCAATATTTTATTAAACGAGAAGCAGCGGGCGAGCACCCCCGACTAAATTTAGGCAAGTGCGTACGCCCTCGCGTGGAAACATCCCTGTCGTGCGGCCCGACGTGTGTAATTCGTAATCAAAATTACCCATCAATTATTCATCGACTTGTGTCGATGCTGTTTCGACGTACCGATCAAACGCGTGAACGAAACGCGCATTTTTTCTATAAATTGCACATTGATTTCTTTCCCCTACGTGCGAGCTTTATATTTTCGTCGAGGTGCCTAACAGATCGTATACGCGCGATTGCCCGCGATTAAGGGAGGGGGGGGATAAGAGGACTTTACAACAGAATTTCGGTCGGGAGCGGCAGTGGTCTGTAACAATTTTATATGCGCGTTAAGGGGACATATATAGACACCTATATAGACACATCAAAACAAGGTCTAACTGCGAATTTTTTACGGGAAAACGAAAAAAGATAGATAAGTTGAGTTTGTTTTATTGAAAAAATCGTATTTTTTTCCTTTTAAACATATATTTGATTAAAAAATGATGTAAATAATGTTCTCTTCGCTATTTAAGTTTTTTCTTAATCGTGTTTTGAAAACGGCTTTTGCAGTGATCACTGCTGCTCTTACAGGACTTATTTGAAAGCAAAATGCAACGAGTTATATAAAGTTAAAACGTAGATTTACTTCCCTTTAGCCATTTTTCAAAATATTGCATTTGAACAATATGGCAGCTGGTCAAAGTCAACATAACGATTTGTCACTTTAAATCTTGCTCGTTTTTTGGTTGCGAAAAAAATGAACCATTGTAAAAAAATCCTACGTAGGAAAGTAGTCTTTAATGTCTAGAAAAAGCGTGTAAAATTGCAACTTCAAACCATTTTCTAGATATAGTGATTACGCGTTTTGAAAACCATACGTTTCGAGAAAAACGTGTTTAAAGTTTTACATTTAGATTACGCTATAAAAATATTAAAAATTTTACTTACATTGAATCATCTACTCCTGCAGGGCCATAAAGCAAACCCTCTGCTGAAGTGGATGCTTCGAAAAAATCGCTTTACGATCCGGTCGCAGACATGACGCAACAGATCACGTTTGACACGCTCAGCGCGCTTGAACCTACTCGACTATAATTTCGTGTAACCGTTTCATCTTTCGTCGAGTCGACTTAAAACTTTACAAAAACATTCTTAAGACATCATCACTTTAAAAATATGTATTTAAAAAAATCGATCTTTTTGACCTCTCTAGGTGTATATGCCCCCTTAAGCAATAAAGGGGAAAAGAGCTGGAGAATGTGCAAACAAAATCCGTTAATCATATCTGGCGTGCCGGAAATTGATGGCAATTAGAAGTGGGACAGAAATTTATTGCGAATATCGAAAAAGCCTTTCGAAAATCGAATTTGAATTGATGTGACATGCATCTCGGATCCTGACGTTCTCTCGCCGATTGCCAAGTTTATTGGACGGAGCGATTTGGATAATTTATACGATTACATTTTTGATTTCTCGATTTTAATTTCACGCGTTAAATATTTACAAACGCGCCACTCAAGCGACGTACAATCGAATTACATTTGTTTTAACATTTAAACAACATGAGAGGTAGTAAGTTAAATTCACTGTACTCGCTTCAGTTAATTATGATTGTGCACAATTTCGGACAATTTCGGCTAATGTCAGGCCGAAACGCTTAGGCAAATATTAATTCTCTGTCCGTATGTATAACCGTGGCCCACGCCACGATCTGACGAGGAAAAAGAGGGCTCGATTAAATTACTGTTAAAGTTAATCGATGCTCGGAAGCCGATAATTAAAGTTGCATTTCGTTGAATAATTTTCGTTACTCAAACACGGTAAATCGATTACTCCGACATTCATTATGCTCGATTTACGGCGATGCGAAAATTAACGTAGAAATTGCCCTTTTTGATTCGTATTTTTAAATACTGCTGTCGGAGAATTTCGTCTCGACATACGTGTATGAATTTCCAGGAACGCGAGAAGTATGCCGTTGTGCGCGCGTTTCTTTTTTTTTTTTGTAAAAACGTTATTCAGAAATTAGGTCGAGTTACATTGACATTGAGTTTGCCAGCGCAAAATTTCACAAATTCTCGTCTAACGACAAGCACTTTTTACTGAATAAGAGGTAGGGCTGGCCAAAATACATCATTAACGAGTAAATAAAAATGAAAATCACATTAAAGTTGCTATTAATTACAATTAATCAATATAAACGCGAAAGTGAAAATCAATTTTTTAACAAAAATAGATCAAAATTGTATTTGAAATACAAAATACATTGAATAACTTTTTTGAAATACAAAATACACAAAATATTTTTATATGCTCCGCTGAAATACAAAATACAAATTGTATTTCAAATACAAGTAGGTAGGTATTTGAAATATGCCCAGCCCTGATTAAAAAGGGAATACCAACTGAATTTCGGCTCCCCTGTTATTACGCACTTATCGTGTTTTTAAAGACAGCGAATTGCGTGTATTGATTGATCGCGAGTAGCCTCGCCGAAGACAAAACTCTTCGCTGTGATACTTGAGAAAAAAGAAACTAGTGTATAAATTAAACGTTGCTCCCGGTCGCGAGGAGGAGAAGCGACGAGAGCCCTTGCGCGTTTTCGTTTACTCAAACGACGCTCTCGGCTAGTCTGCCGAGGAAAACGGAGACTCCGAAAAAGAAAAAAGAACGGTAGAAAGAACTTACGTTACACGATACGCCTTACGTTGAGTTATGCATCCCGATGTATCGTATAACTCCTTGTAAAACAATTTGCAAATAGGAAATACAGTAGCAATTCCCGATTAAACATCGCACAAAGGAGAACTCAGTTGCGAAACTTCCCTCGTTCCTAACTCCCGCAACTTTAGATTGAAACGCAATACCATCTAAAATATGAATCAACATGCTACACATTTCGTCATTAACTTATCGTTCCCAATGTTCTTTTTTATCGAGCATTTAAAATTTTTAAGATTCAAACTTTTATTGCAAATACAGTGATTCTTGTTATAGGGCGAGCACTCTAATTTCGGATAATTTATTATACTTAAAATTAATAACATAGGACTCTCGATATTTAAAACTTAAATGTAAAACAGGCTAATGAGAGTCACGAGCGGTCCTTGGTGTCCAAAATTGTATGTATTATAACATTAAATTACATTAAAAATATACAGTATATATATATATATATACGAATGTTTCGACTCATTTAGAGTCATCTTCAGCGCAATAATGTCATAACGTGCGAGAGCAATAAATGATCCTCGTTCCTGGTAGGATGAGTCACTGTCGGCTATACCTTTTCCGAAGCGGAATCCTTAATATCTAAGAGAGAAATAATCTTGGATTGATTGTTTCCTCTGAAAATATGTGTAAATTTATATATAATCCTAACTATTATTTTGAGGAATTATTTTCGAAACTTTGACTCACCTCAATCAGAACGAGAATCCTCATAAAACTTTGAAAATGAAATGACGCAAATACACAAGTCGTATAGTCGTTAACAATTTAAAACTTATTATAAGTGCATGGCCGCATGATCACCAACAATTTAAAAGTGTACAAATAGCGTAGTGTCAGTAGTGCAACTGACAAACTGATGTAAAGTGGAGACAAAAAACAGTGTCGAAAAGACAGTTTGATGTTTAAATTTAAAAATGGAATAAACAAATTATTAAATTAAACATCAAAATTGAAGTCCATTAAATTAAAAAGAGAAAAATGATGAGATTATAATCGAAATGAGTCGAAACGTTCGTATATTGTATATTTTTAATGTAACGTGATGTTGTAATACATAAAATTTTGGACACCAAGAACCGCTCGTGACTCTCATTAGCCTGTTTTACATTTAAGTTTTATTATATTTAAATAATTATCATATTTTTCACTGTGAATGGCACATATCACAAGATTCTTTAATATTTGTGTATCAATCGTCATTTATTTCTCGTTAACTAGCAACACTTTTTATTGATATTTTATTGATGTCACAAGATATATATTTTATTAATTTTATTTATATCACAAGATTCTTTATATCATTTATGTTAGCTTTATCAATCGTCAATTGTTTCTTGTTTACTAGCAACAATACATATTTGATTGATATTACTAAGTAAAACATGAGACATCAATTTAGGTGTATCTTTAAAAACTTATTTAAAGGTTAATACCTATATAAGCCTTATGGCTTGGAGATAATTAATAGCATTAGGTTTCATGGAAAGAAATGAACATCACGCTCAGTTAAAATTTAATATGTTTCGCTGGTAGTCTGATCCGCAACTCAACCCAGGCATCTAATTGTGGATAATTTTCATTATTTAATTTATTCGATTAAAATTTCACTAATCAAAATAATACTGAAATTGAGTAAAATCATCTATAAAATACCTTTCTAATTGCACTCATTAACAATCTCCAAGCCATAAGTCAATCCTTATAAATATTAACCTTTAAGTAAATTTTTAAAAATACACCTAAATTAATGTCTCATGTTTTACTAATATCAATAAAATATGCAGCATTGTTGCTAGTATAAACAATTGATAAGTGATAAAGTTAACATAAGTATGTTATTGGTTGATTTAATATTGTTTTGATGTTTAAATTTAAAAATGGAATAAACAAATTATTAAATTAAACATCAAAATTGAAGTCCATTAAATTAAAAAGAGAAAAATGATGAGAATAAAAATATGAATTTTCTTTGTTCTGGGTGATCCAGAACTAGTGCCCTATACATTATCGCGGGGTTATCTCTTGAAACTTCATTTTCACGTCATATAAAAAAATGTCCGTTCTCCAAGACTCTAAGGACAACATACGCCCTGATTTTCTCATAAGAGCGATATTACGAGAGGAATCCTCCTGAGATTTCGACGCGCCGTATTCTGCGCTTGATACTGGCGCCCGCGGGTGGCTCGGCTCCAGAAAAAGCGCTCTGCAGATCACGCGATGCAGGTAAGTATAGTAACTTTTAGGGAGGTAAGCAGACTTAAAAGATGACACCGAAAAGTCGAGTACGATATTAAAATGATTCCAAAATGATTAATTATTAAAAGCAGGGATTGGAAGTAACTCGTTACTTGTAAAGCCGTTACAGTTACTTGTTTTGATACTAGAACAAAACAATGCGCGCGCTCTTTATTCACTATCCCTGAAACATAACACACACACACACACACACACACACACACACACACACACACACACACACACACACACACACACACACGACG
>NW_012091453.1:0-812 GCF_000956235.1 Wasmannia auropunctata | reverse complement strand
TCTTGACAAAATAACGCGATAACGGCTTTTTTCCTTCTAAATCCGTAGTTTGGAAACTAAAACCGCATGAAATATGTAAAGTTAAAAAAAAAAGCGGAAGCCGCCTTTCTTGTACATCTATCCCATTTTTACGCTCCATGCGGCTAACACGCGGGTAACGGTAGAATATTAACTAAGTGGACCGCGGTGAGGGGTATATATCCTCACCATTCAAGAAATAAAAAATAAAATAACGTCCGCGGGAAAAGCGCCGCTACATCATGCACGACGACGGAAAGAGCAGGCGCGACGCAGTACACACTTTGTCTCTACACGTCTCTAAACCGCGCCCCGTCGAAAATAGATTGCCGTTTGATCGCTTAACGCGTCGACGGTAAGTTACAGTGACATTTACACTTTCAATATAAAATAGAAAACTATTCACCTTTTCTTATAGCTCTAACGACTCGTGGAAAAGGTCGGCCGGTCTTGGTCTTCGGTCGCGGCGCTTCGAACTGCCACGCCATAGCGTACCTCACCGTGCACACCAACATATTAACTGCGATTCCGTCGTTAACCTAGAGCACTTTGGAGGTAGTTTCGCGGAAAATTGTAATGCCGCGAGCGCGTTTCTCCGCTAATTTCATTCGCAGAGATCTTATTCGAGACGGCCGCTTAACGTTTAATCTCGAACCTGAAAATTTTTGCTTGTTCGTATGATTTAGATCGTATAAAAATTTCTAACGTAACACGGAAAGAACGATTTTGTTGAAAGATTTAACGATTTTGCTAAAAACACACTGAGAAAAATGGTTTGTTTGTACGAGCACACG
>NW_012091452.1:0-704 GCF_000956235.1 Wasmannia auropunctata | reverse complement strand
GGAGTTCAGACGTGTGCTCTTCCGATCTGTATTTCTGCAACAAGTTTTAGTAGACGGAATGGCTTAACGGAAAGGGATTATAGCGAATATTATTTAAGTCGACTATTACTTCACTCTGACCACTAATTCCCGTCTAAACGATACCTCTCTGATTTTCTTACTAATGATAGCGTAGAAAATTTGTTAAGTATCTTAAGAAAAGAGGGCTTAAAATAATCCCCTTCTTCCTTTTAATAAACCTGTCTTCTCTCCACACAGGCTGGAGGGAAGAACTCGCGAGGAAACGAGGTATTTCCTCGTTGAAATACACATGAGATGTGTATATTGCCAGACGGTGTGGAGGTAATCTGATGTGGAAAAGGCTCGCAACGCGCATAAAGTGAGCGTAAAGCTGGTAACAGTTGGGCACAAGTGGAATCAGAAAATCGATACCATGGTTTTGTGGGATTGTCGTGTGTATTTTAATAGCGTGCAATATTCGCGACAAAAAGGTTTCCAGTTTTCTCATTTCCTATTATTATCTCGATAAAACTCCTAACCAGGTAAGTGATCTATTATTTAAAGTTCTACATACATCTTAAGATTAGGATAAAATGTAACGCAGAGTATTAATACCTACAATCTATATCTTCCAAGAATTTCATTCAGAATAAATATTTCACAAGAATATATTATCTTTTCAGAAAATTTTTAGTCTGGAATTG
>NW_012091451.1:0-795 GCF_000956235.1 Wasmannia auropunctata | reverse complement strand
CCTCCTCCTCCCCGCCGCCTTAATCGAGAGAAAAGAGAAATTTCTCATCTTCGTTCGTTGAGGGGCACGCGCGCGCTGCAGTTACGCACGCTCGTGCATCCTGCACCGTGGAAGTCACGATTCCGGTCACGATTGTAGATCGTTATGCGCGCGATCGAGTCACGATCCAGGACGGGAAACGATCGCCGCTCGGCGATGTGCATTCGGGTCAGTGTTCCCAAGTCGCAGGTCAAACATGCTACAGCACTCTTCGCCGGAGTTGCGCTAATACGTCTGGTTCGCTACTTTCTTTATTGCATTGTCATCCTTCTACTGCAGAGAAGGAACAAACAAATCAGGATTTTGTCAAGTTAATGAGGTGTATAATTTTTGTTATTTAATCAATTGGAATTTTTACTTATTTTTATTTATCTTACAAAATAAAACTTTTATGATCCTCCAGATATAAAAATCAGTAAGAAGTAACATCTTGCAAATCGTAAAATTATCACAGACAATAATCAAGACTCTATTTCTTGTATTAAATTAATCTAGTATTAAATCTAGTATTAAATCTAGTAGTAAATAAATCTAGTATTAAATTAATCTAGTATTAAATTTTTATTAAGTCATTATTAAAGAGAAAGGATCAATTTTTATTGCATAATCCAAATAATAAAATAATCAAGACTCTATTTCTTGTATTAAATTAATCTAGTATTAAATCTAGTAGTAAATAAATCTAGTATTAAATTAATCTAGTATTAAATTTTTATTAAGTCATTATTAAAGAGAAAGGATCAATTTTTATTGAGA
>NW_012091450.1:0-638 GCF_000956235.1 Wasmannia auropunctata | reverse complement strand
CTCTTTCTCTTTCTCTCGTTCTCTCTCCTGTCTTTGCTGCCTATTATAGGTGCTGCGAACCGAAGATGTTACCCGAATTGGCGTTACCCGGTCGCCAACTCATTGTCTCTCGGTGGCCGATCCCTCGCGCCACCGAAGCGAACGCGACACATGTGGTCTCAATGAACGCACATGCGCTCATTGGGACGCTCGTAGGGACATAAACGCACAGTTCGGCAGCCTTTGAGCGGCACCCCGTACCCGCGACGATGCATCGTAAAAGATTGTAACGTCAGCGAATACAGAGAATGAAGAATACAGATATACGATACTCTTAATCCCGTAATGACCACCTTGTTAATCCCGTGTGGCTTAAGGCTATATATGTGTATATATATGTGTATATATATATATATATATATATTCTTCATAGTCTCTTTCAATAATGTCGACTTCGCTGTATGTTCTAATAAACTATTCTGAAGTACGTCGAAGAGTTTTCACAAAAGAGCAGTAAGTGAAATTCGAGTCTCTCGTCAGGAGAAGCCGCGCTTTGTGCGAAACGCCTTCTAATTCTGGCGACAAGAGTTCCTACTGATTTCCCTTCCTGTTGCCGTAACCATCCCGCCGTAATTAATGTACCACGGTACTCCTTCCAT
>NW_012091449.1:0-678 GCF_000956235.1 Wasmannia auropunctata | reverse complement strand
TACGATAATATTACAATATATTACGGTAATACTTATCATTTAAATTGTGGTCGCAATTATCAACAAAATGGAATAAACGAATTTTTGTTCAATGACGACATCACATTTTAATTGCGTCATACAAACATATTTTATACTTTAATTAAATTCGCGAAGAAATTATATTAGTCACTGTTTTGATATTAATCTTTGAATTGCCATAACATTTGAATGTATTGCTCTACCGAAAGTAAATCTTTGATTGCACCTTGCGAAATTTTTGTGGTAAGTTTGTAATATTTCTCGCGTACAGTGTGACATTTCGCAACATGAAAGGTGTATGATCGTAATTTTTAGTATTCTTTTAATGGTTTTCAAAAGAAATCCGTGTAGTATTATACAAAATAAAACATTTATTTGTTAAGCTTTCTGAACAAATAAATTGTAATCTGACCAAATAAATGTAATTAATGCTTTTCATAAATTGAATTGCTAAACTTTTTTACGATTTCTTAAATTAACTTTACACGTATTACGAGTAAAATACTAAAAATATATAACTATTTTTTTTAAGGATTTATTTGAAAAAATAGAAAAACATTAAAAATTATTAATGTGTGTCAAGCAATATGCTAGTCTACATAATGTTCAAATGCGTAAATACGAATTTTTGAAAGTTTATAAGAGATCGGAAGAGCA
>NW_012091448.1:0-533 GCF_000956235.1 Wasmannia auropunctata | reverse complement strand
TCTCTTTCTCTCTCTCTCTCTGTTGTCTGTCTGCCTGTCTCTGTCTCTCTCCCTTTCATTCTGTCTATCTTTCGCTACCCTCCATTTTCCAGCTCATAGGGATCAAATTTTCCATATCCCGGCTTTTCCGCATTTGTATAGATGATCCCTCTACGGTTATACATCAAATTTCAATGTTTTATTTCCACAGTCAATATGTAAAAATAAATGGATATTGTGTATTTATCGAACGATTATTAATATTGATGGCTTTGTCGCAATATTAAGCCATCTATTATTCAACGTTAATTTATGACTTTTACTGTACGATCAACGTGATTGAGACACTTTTTGTTTAGGCAGCCTCCTGTAAATATTTATCCCCATATGGAACACGCGAGATAACAGCGATGAAAACGAATATTAAAATATTAAATGCATTATCAATGTATGCATAAATATAAAATTACTAGGGGATTATTTTTTCTCCACTTTTATTTTTGACACTATCTATAATATATACCCAGATAGCACATTGCAGAAAAGCACACGTC
>NW_012091447.1:0-499 GCF_000956235.1 Wasmannia auropunctata | reverse complement strand
GGGGGGATACCGACGCTCCGGATGGCCGATTTGAAATTCCAAAACTTTCCTGATAACGTTCCTCGCGATGGTACCTAAGTAGATACGCGCGTACGACCGACGGGATGCATCGTATCGCCGATCGTCGCCGTTTCGCCGATCTTTTCTTCCCCCCGTTCCGCGTTGGCTCGCCGCGCCGAACGCGAGATCGTTGTTACTCGTCAAGAGCTCGAGCACGAACGTAACGACTCTCGGGTGAAATATATTCGTCGTAGGAAGTTCTTCCGCGGATGCCTTCGTTTCCGCGCGCGGGTGCTTTTGTTCGCGGCGCGGAAGTTCTCTCGATGACGGGCGAGAGAGAGAGAGAGAGAGAGAGAGAGGAGGGGGGATACAATAATGTTATTTGAATCATATGATCTGATAATTCATGCGCATTATCTTGCGATTTCGATTCGAAAACGATAGGCAAATTACATTTAAATCGATATGAGAAATTGTAAGCGCGACATGAGGTATATTT
>NW_012091446.1:0-462 GCF_000956235.1 Wasmannia auropunctata | reverse complement strand
CGTGTGCTCTTCCGATCTGGGGGGGGGAGTTCATTTCGCGTAGTTTGCGGTAGACACAATTCATTATTTTTATCCGTCCAACATCGCGAAATTAATAGCTTTTTTCCTAGTCAATAATGAACGTCGCATTATATTTATTTTAATATACGATAATGCGAACAATAATATACATGTTTTGAAATTTTATCAATCAAATTTGATACTTTCGATCGATCTTACAGTACTTTTCTTATCATTACATTTACAAAAATATTTTGAAATATAACTTTCGTTACGCGAGTTTGTTCCCGAACGGGACGGTAATCTCGTAAATATATCGGCATAATCTACGTGACGAAATGTTGCGACACACCACATTGACCTCTTCCATTAGGCGCGTGTTTCCGAAAGCTGGCCTTGCGATAAGACACGAGTCAAGGATAGAACCATGCGTGCCCTGTCTTTTATCGTGCCGTTTCCGGG
>NW_012091445.1:0-457 GCF_000956235.1 Wasmannia auropunctata | reverse complement strand
GATTAAAACTTATTATTATTTGCGAGTATTTTTAAAATTGTTCTCACTGACGGTAACGGCTTATAAATAAAAAGGATAACACCGTCATCACATTAGGAACTAAGAACAATAAAGTAGGAAATGTTAAGAATACTTACGTATCAGAAGATTGATGTATCAGACTTGATTGTTGATGATAATTGTGAGTATTGAAGTATTGGTTTGAGATAGTTCTGTTCTTACTATTTGCGATATGTTGAACAAATAGAAATAGGGAACTGTCAAGGAACTCACGAGTAACCCTACCTTTCCGTGACTCGCCGAATTTAATGAAACTTGATAGATTTGTATAGAGTAGTCAAAAATAATTGAAACTTATTTTTTTATGTTGGCAGTGGTGCAGGTTTAAGGGTGCAAACTCTCCCTTATGGTGATAAGGAGAGCATGAATACTTAATTTTTTGCATTTTAGCTTATTG
>NW_012091444.1:0-464 GCF_000956235.1 Wasmannia auropunctata | reverse complement strand
TTTAACATAAAAGTATTAGAGTTATCAAAAAATTAATAGATGTCTTCGCGATATTTTATTCTGATATATTTTAATATGAAAACTATAAAATTTTTTGCAACCTATTTACTTTTTAGTAACTGTACTCTAATATTTTTATGTACAAAATAACAGCTAAATCAGTAAATTGTAAAGAAAATACAAAATTACTTTTCTCAAAAAATTAATTATGTAATACAAACCATTTACAATATATAATTTAAATAAAATAAAACATTCTAAAGGTTAATATTATAATAGTCAATAATATATATATTATAGTATAATCATGGATATTATATTTAATCCAGTAACAACAAAGTGTTTTGCGTTAAATATATTTTTATTCTGATAATATCTTTTGTTTTATATTATTGTTTATTGTCTTTAGTAAGCCTCTTGTTCTATTGAAAATAGATCGGAAGAGCACACGTCTGAACTCCAGT
>NW_012091443.1:0-420 GCF_000956235.1 Wasmannia auropunctata | reverse complement strand
GTAATTCCACATCATTCAATATACTGTGCGCTACCTGTTAAATTTAAAATCAATAGTTATATAACCGTGATATTTGCTAAATGTATTACATTTAGGACGAAACTAATTATTATTATTATTACCCGGTAGGATTGTTCAATAGCTTCAATACATTTGGTATTTAAATCCCATTGCAATCGAGTTGGAGCTGGAGGTGTAAATTCTGGAGTACCCGCATTATGTCCTTCCTTATATCTGAGAATAATATATATATCTCAAATGATAGAAAAAATATATATATCTCAAATGATAGAAAATTGTAAGCTTCTGTATTTTACTTTATTGAAAGAAATTAAATTCAAAGAAAACTATATTATTATGCATTATTTGAAAAGTAAGGACTAAATTTTCACGATTGTTTATTAATATTTCATTCTAAAT
>NW_012091442.1:0-496 GCF_000956235.1 Wasmannia auropunctata | reverse complement strand
ACATAATGCTGTGTAATTCGAATATCGTGTAAATTCGAAATTTGTATTACCTAACTAATCTTTACAACTAAATTCTAATTCTAATTATTTATTTGCTGCGATAGATTTAAATATGTATTTGTTTTTTTGCTTACTATGTATTACACAAAAAACTATATCTAAAATTTAAGCAGTTATAACTTGACGAAAATCAAATGCGTGATCAAAAATTTAAATTTATTTCTAAGCTCTTGAGAATTGTACTTTTAGATACCGTTAACTTAATTTTTAGAAAAAAATTTTATTGTAATAAAAAATTTTGAAAATGACAAAAAAATGCCATTTTATCCTCATTTATTCAGAATCCAAAACATGCAAATTCTGACAAAAACTCGACAAAATCTTCAAGATATATGTATAGACATATGTACTTTAGCACTTTAGACAGAATTTTGTTGAACCATGTTATCAATATAAAAGAAAAAACATAGTAAATATTTCAGTTTAAATAATTAAT
>NW_012091441.1:0-471 GCF_000956235.1 Wasmannia auropunctata | reverse complement strand
AAGATATTACGTTTAGCGAAATTTTAATGCTCTGCGGGTCTTTATGTTATGAATTAATTATAAAATTACATCGCTCTGAGTTTGCGCAATGGGCACTACATCATCAAAAAAAAAAGCTTTCGGATTGTCCTTTTCTCTTGTAGTATTCATTGAGTACAATAAGTCTGAAAATCCGTGTGCTTCGCGATACTCCTTGCATGATCGATTCAACGAATTGCTTCGCAGAGGAAGGGGGAGGCAGGAGAGCGGGCATTTTTCGCTCTGTCTTTTATTAGACTTGTCACGAATTTTATTCGTTGCGATTGCCGATTTGAAGAACGAAAATAACCAAAGATGGCACGTGTAATTCAATCAAGGAGGATCGTGAAGGTGACTCGGCTCTCGACGACAATGTCGCGCTAACATTTATGTAATTTTTCGTTTATCTTGGCAACTAGGCAAGCTCGGTCGTTCACGGAAGGCATCGTATGG
>NW_012091440.1:0-459 GCF_000956235.1 Wasmannia auropunctata | reverse complement strand
CAAATTGCAAAAAAATCGTACGCATGTATATAAATTTAAATGTTCGCAGCACTTGGTAATCCTATTTATCCATAAGTTTCTATTCTTGACCTCTATCCTCCACAGTATCAAGATTACCCTCCCGATGTATGCGCCACATTCAAGATTCCAGTAAGATCCGTAGGTTTAGAGATTGGTTACACGAGAAAGTAATTAGAATTCCATTTACACAAGTACATGCAACAATAAAACTAATTTTCATTTCAAACTATGGAATTGAATAATTAAAATAAGTTAAAGAATCGAATTATAAGAATCTTTTCTACCTACCCATATTATCTCTATGTTTTTCTTACTCATATTCCTATACCTATCCATATTTTTAACTGCATAACTATTAAATATTTAATTATATCATTATATTCCTACCTACCCGATAATTAATTAGTCGCGATCGCGATTATCCGAGATTACGGAAAT
>NW_012091439.1:0-405 GCF_000956235.1 Wasmannia auropunctata | reverse complement strand
TGATGGATTGAGGTCTTTTGAGATCTATGGCATAGGTAATTCGCATTTATCTCGGAGCAAAAAGTGACACACACGAAATTTCGCTATTCATATTTTTATCAGTTCTTTCATTCATCATAAAAATTAATTTATGTTCTTAATTCATTTTTGTTTGATCCTAATAATTAGCTATCATGAATAATATTATTGCAATCTAACAAGCAAATTAAGAGATTTTATTGAAAAAAAGTTTTTTCTATAAGAATTAGAACAGAATAATTTGTTGTACATATTTTTTATTTTAATCAAAACAAATTTTAGAGCGTAGAAATTTATGAGGCTTTGTGGAGTCTTCTGGTGATTCAGCTGTGCTTTGCTACCACGTACATATCCTTGCGTTGAACGCGAATGCATCCGATCCATTGA
>NW_012091438.1:0-368 GCF_000956235.1 Wasmannia auropunctata | reverse complement strand
CCATTCTTTAAGCTTCTGGCCTCGTTGCCCTCAATAAAGTGGAAAGCTTCAGGGCCGAGTTTTGTAGCGCTTCTGTCATATGATTCGTGACACGTGTGGGTCAAACCAGCGGCGATGTTCATGTACTTTTCCGACAATTCGTTTTCCAGAGTTTTGGCGCCCAGCGCAAACATACCGCCTACAAAGCACGCAATGATAACATTATTGACTAGGTTCTTTTGTTGAATTGATCACTATATATTGACGTAAAGAAGTAGAATAATTCGTGATGATAAAGCTTTAATTAAGAGTAAATAATTTTTCTACTTAATATATCGTAAACTTTAATAGCTGTCTCTTATACACATCTCTGAGCGGGCTGGCAAGGC
>NW_012091437.1:0-328 GCF_000956235.1 Wasmannia auropunctata | reverse complement strand
TTTCTAAAGACTGATCACGATAAAGCATAAGGCGGCGTAAGGGCGCAAGCGGAGGCGTAAAGGCTCATCTACACGACAAAGCGTAAAGGCGCGGCGCAAGCCACTCAAGGGCGCAACAAACCTGCGCCATGCTTGTCTAAACGGGAACGCTCGACGCAAGCGCGACGCAGGCGCAAAGCAAGCGCAAAGACGCGGTAAAGTCACGATTACAACGTTCATTTTAAACCATATTTTCAATGTTCACACTCGAGATAACATTCAAAAGCCGGCGATAACACAGCGATCCAAACTAAAGTGACAATCTTGAAAAATGAGCGAGAAAATAACC
>NW_012091436.1:0-518 GCF_000956235.1 Wasmannia auropunctata | reverse complement strand
CCGGTTCCGGTGGAAATTTTTTCTGTTCGCCATCCTCTGGTTTACTCGGAGGAGTCCATCGGCTTCCTTGTTCTCCCAGCGTATCCTTCTGTCTGGGCTCCTTTCCCCTGTCCATATCGGATTCCGGATGGCTAGACAGTGAATCGTTAGGCTTTAGTATTTCGTTGAAATTTGAAGTTGGCAAAGATGCATCCGATCCAAAACCTTTGGTCGGTTGCACCGTAGAGAACCGATACACGCTAAGATTACTCTGTCCGCGAACGCGATCACCTTTGACAGGTGAGGTTAGGGCGCCCTTGGCGCTGGGACTGCGCGAAAGGCAATCGATTGCCGATATTTCACGATAGAAAGATATAGAATTCGGTGAGCAACGTGCACATTGAAAGCCCGTAAAAGAGACTTGTGCGCGAGTTCTTAGGTACCTTGTCTCTTTTTCTCCTCTCCGCTCCTGTTGTTGTCATAGTGCATAAGCGTCGCCGAGAGACAGTTGGGGATCCGCGGAGGGCGAGTACAGGTAG
>NW_012091435.1:0-1686 GCF_000956235.1 Wasmannia auropunctata | reverse complement strand
CTAATTATTACACGATGAGTCAACGAATAAAGGGCTAAATATATTTGATGAAATTAATCAGAATGCCAGTGGGATTGGAAGATGTCTCCAAGTATCCCGATTTGTTCGATCGTTTGTATGAAAGTCGTGCGGGAGAGCCAAGGTGGACCAAGGAGGATTTGGAAAAATTGGCTGGAAAGAATCTTATTCGAGTTTTCCAAACTGTGGAAGCGGTGGGTGCAAAAAATTATAAAAACATATAATCGGAGATGATGAACATTTTATATTTTCTCTTTATTATGTTTCTACGAAAGATGCGAGACGTATTATGGGCCGAATCGCCTCACGAAGATACTATAACGGGAAGGGAATTATACATCGCGCAAAGGAAAGAGGGTCTCAATCCAGGCTCATGTCAATCCGCAATCGAGTAAGTATTATCTTGTATAAGTATATTATTTTGTTAATTTAATTTGTCGTAGAGAAAGATGGCAGGTCTTTTTAATAATATTCGATATTTAAAGTTCTTTCATATTGCCGTTTTAGATGGGACGACGTGAATGCAACAGATATTGAGGTTGAAAAATCTGTCAGCTTTAGTGCCATTAAAAGTAGACCGGTGTACCAAAAACTCGAGGTGAACGGTTGTTAAAATGGAGACCGCGTGTGAAAATACATGTGTAAAACGATATGTGATACTTTATTAACGCATAATTAACATTAAAAAGCAAAATATACAAATGTTGGATAATATTATGATATCATTTAATCTCCTTCATACTCGATTGACTTCAATATAAATAAAAGATTACGAAGTACTTGACGAAGTATAAAAATAATATCTTTCAGAAAATTTCTAAAAATACTCTTGTGTAAATTTTAAAAATTTTCGTGATTTTTAGTTGAATTGAACTGATCATGATATTACAAACGGTAGATAAATTATTTTTCTGATATAAATATATATTATATTATATATAAATTTATCTGCAAATAAGATATAAATCAAGATATAAGTTTTTTGTACTTAAAAATGTCCTCTTAGGATTATTTTTTATATTGGTCTCGTACGTACGTAGACTTGTCATGAGACACTACCGTATTTTTTGATATTGTTGGTATAGAATTTGAATCATGCGGAACTCCATCAATAATATTTTCGTATTTCACGGTTTCGATCATTCCGAACTCTGTCTTTTCGCTGGCAACACGTATTGTGAAGAGAATGTCTACGTAAGAGCGTGATTTTCAAAGGTAATCTTTTCTTTTTCTTAATTAAACTTGTATTAAAGATATACAAAATTAAAGAAAATATTTTCACAAATAACCCAGATAGCACACAGAGTTCATAAAGAATTCAGTCATCAATTTTGAGTTTATTTTCAGATGCAAAAAGAATTCTTTTTCTAGAAGTTCTGAAAAAGTATTCTTTTCGCACCTGAAAATGAACTCAGAATTTGAGTTTTTTTTAAACACTTAAGTGCATGACTAAAGTTGCACAATAACATTGATAATGCTTTGTATGTATTGTATTTAATAGTGCAGTATTAAGATAGCAGAATAATTAAACGGTATACATTTCAAGTTATTGCGTCTATTGTGTTTGGGATCGCGGACATATACCAATGCACTCGTTAAAAGTGTGGTGCGAAAGGTGATATCGATGCGAGGCTCGTTGCCCCCCCATCGGTCATGTCTCTTATACAC
>NW_012091434.1:0-726 GCF_000956235.1 Wasmannia auropunctata | reverse complement strand
GATCTTACACTGTGATAAAGAATAAATATTATAACTATCAATTTTTGTTATACGATTAATACGAGTAATTGCACGAGAAATGTACGTAGATAAATAATTATTATAGTATTACTACATGTAATTATAAATGTAAAATACTCTAAATATTTTTGATATATTCTGTGGCACTATAATTTTATTATTTTACTGTTACTGTATTTAATAAAATCGCTCTTGCAATTGTAGTATTGTAGGAGCTTATTAGATCAGAAGAAGGGTGTGTTTAACTGTTAGATTTTTTGGAAGACAAATAAAAATTACATTTAAACTTTATTTTCATTGTCATGTTACAATTTCTTTCTTTGTTCTATTATTTCGTCACATTTAAATTGATAGTTTATCTGTTATTGCAATTTTTTCCTTTTAAACGCAACATTTTTTTTAAATTGCAGCTATTACGCAAAAACTATCTGCATAAGGGCAAAAGTCAAGAGAACATGCTCATACAATTTTGCAGATAAAACAAATGTAAAACAAGACGCACAAATGAAATACGTAGAACACTGCTGGCAAAGAGTTCGAGATTATTATCTGAAAAAACCAATAGAAAATAAAATCTAATTTATGCATTATAATTTAACATATTTTACTCATTGTTTTATAATAAAATAAAAAAAATAATATAAAATGTTTAAAAATATTAAACATAAATGTTTCAAAATATTAGACAGAGATCGGAAGAGCACA
>NW_012091433.1:0-455 GCF_000956235.1 Wasmannia auropunctata | reverse complement strand
AACAATAAGCTAATGTTTTGATGTATACTCACAGAATATGACAATCGAATTAGTATAGAATAAATCTGTTATGTAACCATTTAAATATTGTATAGAATATATCTGTTACATAATCATTTAAATATTGACATTTATTTAGCTGTTAAATTTTTTAATAACTAAAACTTATTAAACTTTTTCTATAATGTTTTGACTGGTTGGTAAAAAATGGGTAGGGTTGTTGCCATCTGCTATCACATTTTGTTCAGTAGAGTTCTTTACCGACTTCGAGATTATAATAAATAAGCAAAATTATTCTTGACATATTTAGTTATTAAAATTATCATTAAAATCGTTTAAAAATTGTCGTTATATTATATTGTAGAATGTCATAAAAAAACTAAAAAGAGCTAAGTTATGCTAATATCTTTTCTATGTTCAGATAAGCATACGAGAATCGGGACCAGCATTTACGC
>NW_012091432.1:0-310 GCF_000956235.1 Wasmannia auropunctata | reverse complement strand
TTTATATTTCTTTTGAAAACGTTTAAAAAATAATACCTTGAATAAACTTGACATAATGTTGCATTATGGGTCAATCTCATTGAGAAGACCCTAAAATTACACGATTGAAACTGAAAATTCAAAGAAAAATATTATACCCATTTTGAAAAAACTTTATATATTGTAAGTTAAAGTAATTTTAACAAATAAAAATTGTCCAAAAACAAATATGAGATCATACAAATTGTCAAATATTTGATTATACATAGAAACAAAAATGATTTTTAACCGCTTAACCATCCAAAAGTATAATATATGCTCTTATACACAT
>NW_012091431.1:0-364 GCF_000956235.1 Wasmannia auropunctata | reverse complement strand
GACACGCTTAATTGCTACTAAATCACCTAACTTATACTTCGCAGCTTTTCTACGCCTAAGATTGTAGGTACGACGATTTTCTTTCTGAGTTTTTAAAATTTGTCCTTTTGCTTTGGTTCGTGTACTATCACGTTTTTTTTTTAATTGTCCTTGAAATTCTTTTTCTAACAGTTCTCTAAGATTTGCTTCTTTTTTCCGCATTTTAGTACCAATGAGTAACTCGAAAGGAGTTGTACCGATACTGCGCTGATACGTCGAGTTGAGAGTTTGTTGCAGTAATGGCACATGCTTATACCATTTGGTTGGATCATCCAAAGACAATTTTGTTAGCACAGGAATGATCGTACGATTAATTCGTTCAATT
>NW_012091430.1:0-753 GCF_000956235.1 Wasmannia auropunctata | reverse complement strand
GCTCTTCCGATCTATCATTTGAAAGCTAACCTGGTCTAAACCAGGAGCAGATTTTAGTTTGGAAAAATTAATTGCTAAGAGAAGCTCATTTAAAGAGATAGGGTTGTCGAGCAATTATAAACAGATAAAGAACAGCCTTATAAACAGATGGGTTGTTAAGATCTTCCACGGCCATATCCTGTAAAGATTGCGTAGAGTTGTTAGGACAAAATAGGGGACATATTTTATCTTTGGTCTGAGCAAGCATATTTTCCTAAGTAGAGAAATCTACAATTTTATTGTAATCATTTAAGCTTTTACGTTTAAAAGATTTAACTAATGACCAAACCTCAGCAGTCGGGGTCTTAAAATCAAAAGAGTTAACGAGACTCCTCCATCCTTTCCTTTTTTGTCGATATAGAATTTTATTGCAACGGATTCTTTGCTTCTTGAAATTCAAAAAGTTTTGGAGGGTGGGATCTTTTTGATAGACTTTTGCTGCCGTTCTCTGTTCTACTACGGCTTCTCCACAAATATCGTTCCACCAGGAGGGAGGATCCCTTGAGCGAGACTGACAAACAGAGCTCGGATGGTGCACACCGAGAGGAAGAAGAGACCTGGTGTTTTCCACTAGGTGATTCATAAATTTATCATACGCCTCTATGGGGTCGGCAGGAATACTCTCGGAAAAGTCTATGAAATTATTATGAAGATTGAAGCGAAGAAACGTCATTTTCTTACGATTAAGTCTAAGTTTGTATAGAAAACGCTTGT
>NW_012091429.1:0-374 GCF_000956235.1 Wasmannia auropunctata | reverse complement strand
TATTACTTCATCAATATAACAATTCAATAGACGTCTTTCTTTTACGTATTTCTGTATCGACTACATTGTTATAGTTGTTAGAAGATTGATATCAATTTATCATATATCGAATATTTTAATCATATATCTAATATTCGATATATGATAAATTGATAATTTTAACGGATATTTTATTCTATGAAATTTCCTGTTTTTTGATTTTGCCAATATCTACTGTAATTTGCTAATGCTTAAAGCGACTTTTAAAAAAATGTGGGAAAACACGCAAGTGATTCAAGCACATTCTTGTAAATCTGTTTCACGGTGCTTATTATTGTCTACGTTGTAATGAGATTTTTATGTAATTTTTATTTTAATCAAGTTATTTTTGCGTG
>NW_012091428.1:0-323 GCF_000956235.1 Wasmannia auropunctata | reverse complement strand
AATCTTTTGGCAATTTTAAGCATAAACCACTGTCAAGAACATTTGCATTAGTATGTATTGCATTTCGTATGCATCTAAACTTTGAATAGCATTTAATGAATGAGCCATTGAATAGCCTTCGTGATATTTCTCATTGACAAACAGCGATAACGATATCTCGACAGTGATCTCAGCAGATATTACGAATAAAATTCAATGTGCACACTGCACATCTGTATGAGATGAAATACCTATCGTTGAAAAATAAATCATTCCTTTTTGCTACATATGATCCAAGATTTAAACAAAAAGCCATACATGTAATTAACATTAAATCCTCTTTC
>NW_012091427.1:0-363 GCF_000956235.1 Wasmannia auropunctata | reverse complement strand
TAATAAGTATAATGAATAACATCAAAACAGAGTCAAAGATTACAAGTTAAGTCAGTATATAAAAGTCAAATTTAAAATGCAGTGTCGATATGTAACAAGTCAGTTTTTAAAAGATATCAGATTCGTCGCTTCCTATGCTAGAATGTCCTAATGTTGTCTTATGTTCTATGTGTCCAAATGATTTGAAAGCAAAGGACCGTTTTTTTATAAATTTGTCTATCTGACAGAAGAGGTTTCCAATAAAGAATTGTTTGCGAATTTTTATATCTAAGCTAATGATCATTTCGAACTTTTAACACTTACTTTAAATAATTGGTGTAAGGCGATCAAGCTTGTTGTGACATAGCGTATCATATTTTGTAC